>NW_027666394.1:0-72319 GCF_963455335.1 Martes martes | reverse complement strand
AGGGATAGGGGGGGGGAGCTGACTTGGATCACTTCAGACCAGTTAAGGAGATCACATATCCTGCTCAATATGCAGACTTTTTCATACTGCCTCACATTTACTCATCACTCTTTTGTATCAACACGGAAAATGGAACTAAGAAAATTCAAGAGTTAACTGCATATAACTAATGAAGCCATTTGGACTGAGTGCTATCTAGGAAGAGACAAAGCTTTTTTCCTGAACATTTGATTACTGAACAACCAGAAATAGAAGTTCCCAAGCTAGTTTTGAATAGACTAGAGAAGTTCTGTTTTAACTAGGATTTTGAAAAAGTGGCATTTTTTTTAACCTTTATTTGCAAGAATGAGCAACAATAAGACCAAATGGACCTGCTGTGGAATCAGTCTATCCCAAAGTCACAGGAAAATGTAGTGATAAGAACCTAAACCATCCTCCCACTAGCCTCTTGTCTCTTCCCATTTTAGTTTACACTCCACTTTTCTGCCAAGTTATCTTTCCAAAATTCCAATCTAACCATGCTCTTTTTCTGCTTAAAAGTCTTTGATGGGTCCCCATTCCCTTAGAAGATGAGGTCCAATCCCCTCAGCTTGACATCTGAGATCTTTCATAATCTGATCCCAATCAGAGTTTCCAGATTCTTCCTTTCTGACCCAGATTGTCTGCAACCACATGAAGCTTTTCCTTATCTCCAGAACACACTGACTCCTCTGTGCAGTTCTCTGTATTTGGAATGCCCCCTCCACACCAAGGTCTATGCATCCCAGATAGCAACTTCTCTGAGGAGTCTGTCTCTCATCTTACCTTTTCCCATTCTGCCCAGAAAGAAGAAATAATACCCCCACTCTGCACTTGTCACATGGCATTTTTGGTTATTAGTTACATAGTCACGAGTCTGTCCTACAAAACTGAATTCCTTGATGGAAAGGATAATATAATATTCATCTTTATTACCCAGCTTATTGTGCAGATGTGGTACATAACACATACTCAATCATTGCTAAATTTCAAAGTGTTTTTTAAACAGCAAATTTGGGCAGGATATGCTGCAGATGTGTGATAATAGTTTTAAAATATTGACTTATTTATTTTTGGTTCCCATTACTTATTCTGTTAGAGCAGTGCTGTCCAATATAAATATAATGTAAGCCACAGATGCAAGCCACATATATAATTTAAAATTTTCTAGTAGCCACATTAAAAAAAGTAAAAAGAAACAGGTAAAATTAATTTTAATAGTATTTTTATTTAACTAAATATATCCAAAATCATTTCAACATGGTATTAACATAAAAAAAAAGATTAACAAGATATTGTATTTTTTTTTCTTTGAAATTCAGTATGTACTTTTCACATCTCAGTTTGGACTAGCCACATTCCAAGAACGCAATAGGCCCATGTGGCCTATAGCTAACATACTGGACAGCACAGCTCTTGAGATTTCTACTTTCATTCAGGAAGTTGCTGGTACTCTATAGTAATCACTTCAATGGTGGGATGACAAACCTGAAAGAGAAGAGCAAGAATTTTTTTCCCCTGGCTTTTGAGTTTCAAAATTTAGGTCCTTGAGGGGAAAGAAAAGCTGCTTGCAGAGGAAATGAAATAGATTTGGGGAAAAGATCATGACGCATAAAGGAGGATTCCTGTGGCATTCTCCTACAAGTACACACACGAGCAAAGTGTCCCTATGCCAGGGGGTGCGGGGGGGGGGGAATTTAAGAGGAAGCAGAAAGTGAACTGACACTTCACTTCAAGGCATGAGTCCTTGAGAAAGAAAGCCTCCTGCTTCGCTCTCTCAGGTTCAAAGGAGGAGGCCAACTGAAATTCAATTTGGTTTGGGGGGTTTGAGAGTAGTGGAGGTTGGCTTCTCTTTCCCCAGAAGACCTGAGGAAGGTGGCAAGGAGAAAGTCTGCTATGTATTGTGTTCGGGCTGTTGGAACTGGGATGGACTCACAGAATTTCCACATGTTCTGGAGCTACCAGAAAGCAGTGCTGACATGGAGATGGCCTATTCACAGTCCCTTCAGGTTTTCTGTAGCCTTTTGTAAGAGAAACAGAAGGATCCCGTTCCCCAAAAAGGGAGAAGCATGCATATTAGCAGAGAGTGACTTAGACAGACAGGTATAAAGATAAAAACAGACAGACAGGCAGATTAAATACCCAGACATGGAGGAGCCTTGTAAGTAGGAAGGGAGAACAACCAAGCAGTGACCTATATGAATGGAATCAAAGATCAGATAGAAACAGGACAACAGGACAAATGTCTTCGTGGATAGGTGATGATGCTTATAAAATGGTACTCTCCCCCCGCCAGGCTTTGGTACCATACAAGATTTTCTAGAAATTAGATGCAACTCCAGGGAGAGAATGGCAGGCCTATATTGACTGGACTTAAGCTTCTCCTACCTGAAGCATGAGATTTTATAATGAAAATTAGGTTCAGTTATAGAAAAATATAGGAAATTACATCTCTTTCACAGCTGGGCTTCTGGACAAAGATTCATAACCACCATGGATATTCTGGACACCTGACAACTTGGCTATATTTTTTTTAACATTATTTAGAATATAGTCTTATTCTTACCCTTAAATATTTTTATTCAGGAAGGCCTTAAAGTCACAAGAAGAATCTGGAAATATTTTCAAGTATACATTATAATTAACCATAATTGAAAGTGTCCATTGGGTTGAAAGCAACTAAAAATAGGAAGACAGGTAGAAAAAAGGAGAGAAATTAAAATATAGATGATGTTAAATGTTGAGAAATATAGGTTCAATGAAATTAATAATTGTCTCTAGTGCTCTAGAGAAGTACTAATCAGAGACAGTTACGATCTTTCTACAAGGCTTCAGTGTACCCTATTGCTCTTGCTACCTTGCTTTAGGAGTTCTTGGAGAGAGAAGAGAAAAATCTAAATCTTACAAAAATGAGGATCTGTTGTAGATTTCTAATGAAGAATGAACTAGAGATTGTTGTCCTGAATTCAGAAGGAATAAGTGAGTGCCCTTAGCCGATTAAAAAACAAAACAAAACACAATGCTTTGTCTAACGCTCATGGGTTGTTGGAAGTTAGAAGACTGAGGAAGAATGCAGGTAAACAAAGTTTAGATTATGGATAGAACATATTTAAGAACCAAGATTTGATGAGGCATGATATAAACTCTAAAGTTGCATAAGTGTTAGCTCTCAAAGACTTATGTCATATATGTTTGAAATCCTCTGTTCTCCCCAATCCAAGATAGAGAAAGAATGAAATCTCACTAGTTTCTGAGTAAAGATCTTTAATCAACCAATTCTGGAGAAAAAAGTAGATTCTAATCATCCTGGAAGTCTGTCTGATCCAATTGGTCAAGGACAAATAGAGATTCAGAGCTACCCCAAAGCTCAGAAAAGTACAAGGGAATTAATAGGGAAGTGACAAATTGAGAACATTGTAAGAAAACCTACTTCAAATGACGTGACCTCCCTGGGAATGAAATATATTGAAAAATTTTTAAGAACTAGTAAAAGAGAAACTAATTTACCAAGAAAAGAGTTGTCCCTAAGTTAACAGAGGTGCACACTGCCTCACAGGACCTGCTTTCTTATTTCTGCCATCCTCCCTAAGGAAGCTACATTCTCCCCCCTCCTCCCCACACTACCAGGGGCTTGTTAAAGACTCTTTTTTTTCTTTTCTTTTCTTTCTTTCTTTCTTTCTTTCTTTCTTTCTTTCTTTCTTTCTTTTTGGGCAGGGTGACATGAAGGGGAAGAGAATGCAAATGTTCACTTGTGGGATGGGAGGGAGTAATGCTGAATAGTAGATGTCTGAAATCTTTCAAGAGATCTAGTTTAATTATTGTTTGTGATGGGAATTGCAAATGTTCTTTGTTGTCTCTTGTTTCTTAAGAGATGAAATGGTAATTTCACTTGTCTCAGAGATTTCTTAAAGTTTGTTTGTTTGTTTATGTAGTAATCTCCATGCCCAGTGAGAGGCTCAAACTCATGATCCTGAGATCAAGAGTCCTAGCCCTTCCAATTGAGCCAGCCAGGTGCCCCTGAGTTCTTAACAGCTAGCAAAGTTGAAGAATTAGAACCTACACAATCACAGAACATTCATGAAGATGTTCATTCTGTGCCCATGTCAATATCTTCTCCTTTCGGATCCAATTCATTTCTGTGTTAGTTGTAGCAGCATTGAATTAGTAGTGGTAGAAGTAGTAGGAAGCGGAGTATTGAATATTTATTGAGACTTTATTAAGTGTCAGGCACTGGAGCAAGTACCTAAACTGGAGCATATAATTTGATTTTCATTATAACTATTATTGTTATTCTTTTTTTTAATTCTTTTTTTTTTAAGATTTTACTTATTTATTTGAGAGATAGAGATCAGGAGCAGGGGACAGTGGGGGAGGACAGCAGGAGAAGCAGATACCCAACTGAGCAGGGAGCCCAACGAGGGGCTTGATTCTAGGACTCTGGGATTATGACCTGAGCCGAAGGCAGAGGCTAAATCCACTGAGCCACACAGAATCCCCTATTTTTTCTATTCTTATTCCAATTTTACAGATGAAGAGACTGAGACTTAGGGACATTAAATAATCTTGCCAAAGTCACACAGACCACGAGTGGCAGAGTCAGCAGTCTGTCCTTGAAACTGTGTTGTCTTTTATCTTAATATGCAATATTGGGTGCCTACTACAACCAGGATTGGGCACATAATTTACAGGGTCTGTTGCAAAATTAAAATGTAGGGCTCTTAGTTCAAAAATTATTTAAGAAGATCAGGAAAACAGATATATGCACGGGAAACTTCCTATTATTAAGGTATCTTATTAAGATAAAGCCACTGAATTCAGACAGAAACATCACCCAGCCTGGGGCTTCCAGAATCACTATTTATTGTTTGTAGTGAATACAGTAATGGAAGGACCTCTCTTCATTGTCCTTTTTTAGTTTCATTAGTTGAGAAATAGGACACGGGAGTCTGAGAGAGAGATAAAATGTGGCCTTACCACTGAGAAGCTGACTGGACAAGTGGCCGCAGATGTGTAGTTGAATGGGCTTGCTCTCATTTGAGTCCTGACTGAAGAATCCAGCTATCTTGTTCTGGAACTGGGGGAAAATGGGGAGCCCGGCAGGCAGCCCATGGAGGATGACCTGCCCCATTCAGCTCAATGCTCATGGAGAGAGGAACAGACCCAGAGGAAATGCTCAGGGTCTTCTCTAAAAGAGCAGAAAGGGCAGAAGAAATGGGAATGAGCAGAGGGCTGTCCAAATTGTTGTCCAGTAAGCTCCCTCTCTACAGAATCACGAGGAAGGCAAAAGGACCATCCCTCCCATCAGGTCTCATATCACCCTGTGGTAGGGTGGATTAGCTAACATTTTGATCTGAGTATCAAACCTTTACTTTCTAGCATGGAAGTGGGTTTTGTTTGGTTTGGTTTTTTTCACTAATTCCCATGATTTTATAATTCTGTAATGATTTTTGAGGAATGGGAAGAGTCTGTAATCAGAATATCATTCTCCCCAATTTTTCAGTCCTCAAGGAGTAGGGAAAAGCCTTCTTGTCTGTAGATAGTGAAAAGCTTCTGATTTATCCTTCTAAAGGCAAGAGATTTCATCTTAATGTTCTAGGTTAAACTATAGAATAACAACATTCAGTGAATGGAGATTGAGTGGGGAAAGTGGAAGAAGACACTAAAGCTCTCTTTGTTAGAGATATTTATTATACTAGTAATTAGAAAATTAACAAACAAAGAAATACTTTAAAATACTGGACTCCATAGTAGACTTTTTTCTCCTTCTTTTAAGTGGATGTTATGAAAGTGTTTCATTTTTATTTATTTGTTTACTAATGGTGTGAGAAAATTCCAAGGGTGGTTTCCATTGTGTGTGTGTCTGTGTGTCTGTGTGTCTTTGTGTCTATGTGTATGTCTAGGACAGTGTCTCTCAAAGTGTGCTTTGATTCTTGGACTAACTGCACCAGAATCACCTGAGCAACTGATTAAAAATGTATATTCCCAGATTCCATCATTGAAAATCTATAGAAATTTACATGTATACTATGCTTCTTAGGTAAATCTTTTGCAAACCAAAGCTTCAGAGACCCAGAAATCCATTTAAAATGATTCAGAAATCCATTTAAAATGGAAAATAGTCAGTAATTTGTGGTGGATGGGACATGGGTCTAGAGAGGGTAATGGTATGAGAGTTTGAAAGAGAAGGCATTCACCCTAGGCCGGATGGTTGCTGAGGCTTTGAGCTCAGGGAGGAGAACAGATTTGGGCAGAGGGAAGGAAGGGTATTTCACACCAGGAAAGAGCAAAAGCCCTGGGTAAAGTTACTAGAAATCTTCTTCAGGAAGCAGGAGATCTGTATTTTGTTTGTGGTTGGATGGGAGGTAGAGGTAAGAGCATGAGATTCACTCATCTTTTCTGTAATTTTCTTGTTCCTAACTCAGCATGGAAAGCAATCCCTCTCAAGGGCCTCCATAACAGTCATCCTCTTGGTCCTACATAGATGGCATGTAAAGAAAGAAATGGTAGAGGTAGATGTTATCTAGGAAAGACAGTATTACAATGGAGACGTTGACTGATTCCATGGGAGAAAGAGAGAGGCCAGGCTTCATCATATCCATGACATGCTGCCCAGAAAATCCCGTGTGTTTGCAAGACCAAAGGCAATGAATGAACCCATTTATCAGACTTCTTTGAAGCCATGATTTGGGGCTTTCAATAGTTTCTAATTCGGGGATCTACTTTTACCATCAATCTGCACTTCATGTCAACTCCCCTAATGAACCTTTACTCCCATCACCTTCACCCCCAACCTGTGAGCACCTGCAGCTGAAGCCCCCTCCCTTAGGAAAGCAGAGCCAAATTTGAGGCCTGTTCTTGGGTTTGTTCAAAGCTGATCTGTAAATCAGCAAGAGGAAGGTTGGTAAAATAAACCCATAAACGAGGAACCTGTTTTAGAAACACATTTTAAAATGTATTTACAGGATTCTCTGACTCCACCCATTTCATATTTTGCAGCTAGGGTAGAGCACTTTTTCTATTTAAGTTTATAGTATCATTAAAAAGAGAAGGGTGAACCCACAATGAGGACTGTGTTTTTATTTTAATATTATCTTTAAATAAAACACATTATTAAATTTCCACAGGCTGAGGTGTTGTTTTATTTATTTTCACACTACATTATGAGCCCAGGCCTGAGCTCTGGCCACAAAGACTTATGAGTCTTAGAGAGCTGCCTGGCCTGGCCCAGGCTCAGCACCACTGAGGTGGCCACAGACGTTAGAGCTGGGGTACAGAGCACCTGCGAAACTACGTGAGTCATCTTCCTTACTCCAGATCCTCACCTGCCCCAGGCCACTCCCTTTTTGTCTTCCCCCTACCCCCCATTTTTTTTAATTTTTTATTTCTTGCAATGTAATTCATTTTCTCTGTCTGCCAGGGATATAAGAAGAAAGTAGGTGAACAGCACCTGCTTTGATTCTGGGGTAACTCAGGAAACCTTAAAATAAATACAATACTCAGATCCATACAAGACTATTCTACTAATTGGCTCTGTCCCAGGGCCCTTTGAGACCACCTACACATTCAGTTCTTTCTCTCAAGGCCGGCCTTCCCTGAATTCTGTTCCCCCTCTACTTCTAGAAGTTGTACACTTGGGGGTGGGGCTGGAGGGTAGTAGAAGGTAGAAAAAAGATCAGAGGTCAGCTCGCCATGGACAGCACATCTTTCCATGAAAAGAAACCTGATATTTGACCCTCCCAGGTGAATCATTCTGACTGTGGACCTGCTGTGGTTAGTGGCAACTCTGGGCCACGGCAGAATGGTAGCACAGGAGACATTTATTTGAGTGTCTCCTACACTGCTTCACACACTCCTGGCTCTCCAGAGTTCTCTGTGTTCTATGGTGTCTTTTCTGTTCTGAAAGACACACCAAAAGATCATGGAGACCAACACAAGGAAATTGCCATGGACTATGGTGTCTTCATGGCTTCCCAGCTTGGATGTTTCTCCTTGAGGACAGCAAGCCTCTCTCGTATTTTCCTGTAACCTGCATGGTATATGCCACACACCTAGGCATCTAACTTAGTAAGTGCTCATTGAATATTTGTTCATTGAGAACAAAGTTTTGTTTTTGTTTTAGTTTTTTTAAACCAAAATCTCATGGTAAAATTTCAGTTACTGTGACATGAAGATGCAAGGTATTTGGGGGAAAGAGAACCTTTACACTTCCAGTCACATGTGCGGTGTTCTCATCGAGTATGGAGAGCTAGAAGCTTCTCAGAACTATAAGGATGTCTGTTGGGGTTGTGATGGCCCAAGCCTTCTTATGGCAATGTTAGTAGCAAAGATGAGGCCTAATGATTGGGTAGAAAATATTGGGAGGTGGGGAGAGCTTCAGGTCTTCTGAAAAATATCTGGATTTCTTCTTTAAAAAAATACTCTTCCCACCATCCAAAACTGACCAGCTTGCTTGGGATCAGAAGTGTTATGAATATTTGTGTTTTTATTCCTTTGGACCTTTGAAAAGGAGCAGATATTTGAAAACTGCTTAACAGTCTGCATCCATTATTTAATTACTTAAGTTAATATTGCGTGGGAAAAATGTAACCTTCTATAATAATTTTTATACCAGACTCTAAGATGTTTGTTGAAGTGCCATAGTTTCTTAATCCGAGTTAGTATAATTAATTATTAGCCAATTTTTCCATTGTTAAAGTATTATTTTCATTGCCAGCTAGAATTACTATTTTCATTTGCATCACAAAATTTGTAAGTGGTTTGAAAAAATATGAAAACATCACAAAACTTCCCTTGAGATTCACTGGATACATATTGGGATAGTTTTTATCCCTCTGTGTAAAAAGATGGAGAATTTGGCTGTTCTATTAATTCTTACCTCAGCAGATTTTTTTTCAGACTGGAATTAATTGCTATACTAGAAATTATTTTTCTAATTCTATAAGGGGCAGTTTCTAGTTGAGAGTTCATTCCAGTGTTAAGTCTGTTTTGCAAAATGTATAGGAAATAGAGCCAGAGATCTTTGGAAATTCCAGTATGGTCTAGTAGCTAAAGAAAATAGTGACAATTATTTTCTCAGCAATTTGTTCTGTCTTATTTGTTACTGTAAGAGGAAATGCTAATTAAAAAGCTAGAATGGTTGAATATATGGTTTCCTTGTAAGTATGCAATGTTAATTAAAAAATGAAAGAGAACTTTAGTTTTTAGTTATTTTTCATGGTTTCTAAGTTAAATTTCAAATTACAGGAAGTTCCTCATTTTATATTGTAGCTCTTCATGGAACAAAAACATATTTCAATTAGAAAGAAATAAAGTAGGTCAAGTTACTTAAATAAGAATCAACAATGCCTAATTCAAAGCCCTGAGGCCAATTTATTTCACTGTGCCTCTCATCCCTGTCATCCTGAGCCAAGACCCAGTGGCAGAACTTTTGATTGTCTATCTCCTAAATGCATAGATTGATACTGCCCCGTGCTTGCTCCTCCTGATCTATTCTCTTTCCACTATGCCTTCTGGAAACCCATTTCACTAGGTCCCAAGATGAATAAATCTTTTTTTTTTTTTCCTTAGCCATAACCCCATGAAGTGTTTTGTGTGGTAAATGCCTTCATGAGCCCACTCATGAGGTGCCCTGAGAGAATAGGGTCAGAACTAAACTGCTCTAGATAAGAAGGAAGAGTGGAAGATGTAAGCAATCACAGTGAAAGGGCAGTGTCTAGGAAGAGAGAATGAGACTCAACAGCTAGTGACCTGCTGAGTGACTTGGAAAGACTTATCTAATGAGGATGTTTACAAAGAAGTGCTATGTCCTGAGTGACTACCCATGGTCAATCTCAAATTCTTAATTAAGAAAATTTTATATGTTTAACTGATGTTCTATGTAGTAGTTCTTCTTTGTGGGGAGATGGTCAAGAAGTACAGAATCTTACTTAAAGTCTGATGTTGAACAAAAAATAAAGTTGTCCTGGATCTACTGTGTCCCACAGGTCTTGCCTTTTGATCCCAGAAAATTTCTTGGAAGAATAGCACACTAATTGGTTCCACTTCCACCTCTAGTTTACCTGGTTCATTCTCCCTAGTCAACTTAACCCCCATGTAGCTGAACTACTATTAGTAGCTGTAGATGATTGACAAGGTTGTTCTCTTATCCAGTCTGCTCTCCAGAAATTCAGGCTCATATATCTATTTCTGCCTGGATGTTAAATAGGCCTGAACTTATCTTGGACATTCTAGGTTCCTTATCAAAGCTAACATGTCAAATCCGAACTCTTATTTTCCTCCTCCTTTCCCTAAACCTACTCCTCCTCAGGCTTTCTGCAACCTAATGTCACCAATATCAATGAGGTGTTTTAAGTTAGACATCATACTAGACTCTTCAATCACCTATTCAGTCATCAAACCTTAGTGAATACTTTCAACACCTGGGTTTAGCTCTTTGTAATTTCTCACTTAGAAAACCTGCATGAAATGTATGACTCTATTTCTTAATGGGTGGCTTTGTGTTTATATTCATCATGAGTTCCTTGATGGCAAAAATTGTCTTACTTATCTCTTTGGTTATCTCTCTAGAGTCTAGCACTTAATCAATTATCTATTGCTACATCACAAACCATCCCAAAACTTGGAAGCTACAAACAGCACTTCCTTACTTGCTCATACTTCCGTGGGTCAACAACAGGTGCAGAGCTCATTTGTGATGTCTGGTCTCTGCACTACAGGGTATTGGCTGAACTCGTTCAAGCCTTTGCAGTCAACTGGCACATCAGCAGGGGAATGGATGGTTTTATTTGGCTTCATGTGTATGTCTGGAAGTCGACTGGGGCCGTTGGTTGAGGTACATTTATTCTCTGCTACTTGGTTTCTCATCTTTGGGATGGCTCAGCCGGCTTCCTTGTGTAGCAGTCACAGAGTAGCAAGAGGGTGAGAGAGGATGCAAGGCCTCTTGAGGTCTAGACTCAAAGTTGTATGATGTCCCTTCTGTCACATTTTTTTAAATAAAACCAAAGCAAATGGCAAGGTCAGTCCAGATTCAGTAGGTGAGACAATAATCTGTACTTCCTGATGGTCAGGACAGCAAAGTCCCACTGCACAGGAACATGCACATAGGGAGGAACGATTCCCTGGGGCCACAGTGGCTTCTGGCACATAGTTATGCTTCACAAATGCCTGTAGAATACAATGAATGGATGGCTGGGTGACGGACAGATAGAAGGATGAAGGAAAGACAGCATGGCATGGTAGCTAAAACACTGCATGAGGAATCCTAGTCCCAATTTGACCCGGGGCAAGCCACTTTGCCTCTCTTACCCATGTTTCTTCATCTGTAAAGAAAAGGTAGGGGACTAGGTATAGTCCATGGCCTTCACTGAGCTAATATTTATGACTCTATAGCTATTAATCCTATTATTATACCGCAGGTAGTAATAATTGTTTGCTACTTTCTTTCTTGAAATGACTTGATTTCTCCATGTATGCATTGTTAAGGAAAAATCATGTTGGTACTCATTTCATGGGAACGTCCCAAATGGTGTTTTCTATTGTTAGTCAGCCAGCTAGAAGCAAGAACATGCTCATAATAGGCATTCTTTCAGCAACTTTTTTTTTTAGTGGTTCCTTTGAAATGACTATCAAGACTTTCTATTTAACACTATTAAAAATGTAATCCCTGTTCTGAAATACAATGTAGAATGTATGGGCTTTCTCTTTATTGAACCCCCTTAATGGAAGCAGTTGGGAAAATATTGTTGGATACTTAGGGGAGAGATTAGGTTTGCTTAGAATTGTACTTACTTTGCAAAATATATTCTTTCAACTCAGTTCAACTTTTACTCTGTTTGGTATAAATCAAATAAAACATGTCAACCTATGAGTTTGCAAAGGCTTAATTGCCAGGTATCAAGTAAGTTATTTCCTCTGCACACTGAAAATAATATTTAATCTTTCAAACCCTGAAAAGATCTTCAAATTACATAGTAGGACAGAATTGAATTATATAAATATTGTTTGGGTTTTAGTTTTCCAATTCCTTCTTTAATATGAAACAACATAACATACTACTGATTTTTTTTTTTTTTTTTTTTTTTCTGTTCAACATCCGTTTATACCAATGGTGGTAGGATGAATGGGGAAGGTGGAAGGCAGGATTGGTAATTGTTCTAGAGGTTTAAGTTCACTGTATCTGCCTTCATCTATTTAGGTAAGTCGTCTTGTGATATCATACTCAAACTGGTCAAGCTGGTTTTATTTAGATGGCATTTCTTTTAAAGGGACCTACATGGAAAGAGGTGTTAATAAACCTGGAAAGAGAATCAGATGCAGTGAATTCACATCACTCATACTAGGTAAGTCTCAGAGCTGTATTAAAATTAACAACTTGGTTCTGTGAGTAGAGTAACTTATAAAATGAACAATGGTGTTATGTGAGTCTTGCTTTTATTGAATGACAAAACAGCTAAAAATACAAAGCATTGAAGTGGAGCAAGGAGGATTAAAGTGCAGGTCACATCCTGAGAGAAAAAAGTCTGTGGGGGAGGAAGGGGGTGGTTGCATGGAAGGGAATGGGGGGGGGGGTAGCGTCCAGCTGGAATCAAACGATGCTGTGGAGTTCATCTAGCCATTAATACTTACAGTACATCCTGTGCTGAGGTAGTTGTTGCTGTGACAAGTTTAAAATAAAAAGACATCATGAGTAAGTAATGTAGTAGAGTTTATCTTAAGGGTGTTAGTTCTTTTTCGGGGAGGGAGGGGAAGTGAAGGTTGAAGGAGTAAAGGAGTCAGCTTTAATTAGCATCCAGATGGTTTTTCTAGACAGTTAATGGCATCTGCCTAACTCCTTGAATAATGTCCTAGTATTATGTATGGCTTACTTATATGGTAATCTTTATTGTTACTCATTTATAATCCTCCTACTTCCAAAAAGGATTGGAAGCAGTTTATAATGAAAGATACAGATACAATAAACCCCTCCAACCATTAACAGAACAGTAAAAGGTAAGAACTAAGTATTAATAATAGCAGAAGTGGAGGAAATAATTATATTAGAAACAAATGGGGGAGGAAGTTACTATAGCACGGAACTTCTTAATGGTCAAGACAGGAAGCTTTGGTAACTTGAAAAAATAAATTCTTGTCCTCCAAATAACCTGAGCAATTTAGATCATTTTTTGAGAAGAGTTAAAACAATTTAATAACCACATTGAAGAATGTTGTAAGAAATGGTTAAAAACAATCTCATTCTTACCTCTCTCACAGAACAACTTTTACTTTTTAAACCTAGTAACTTCTAGCTTTTGCCCTTATGCAAACATATTTTAATATTAGGGCAATCACACTGTATTTTGCTTTTTTTTTTTCCTTCTCACTGGCTAAATATTTTTCACGCTTTACCAATGACAGCATGTTATTGTTTCTAGCCTACAAAATAATCAATTGTGTTTTTATAATATCCTTTGCTTAACCATTTCAGTTGTTGACTTTGTTTCTAATATTTTACTATTGTAAAGAATGCTTTCATGCATGTAACTTTTTTCCCTTCCAAAGGATTACTTCTTCATTTAGTCAATAAATACTGATAATTTTTTGTATATGCCAGTCACAGGCTATGCACTGGGGACATAGAAGTAAATATTTTCAAAGTCTAGAGGAGAAGTGAGTAATTTTCTTGGACAAGGAGATACCACAAAAGGCTTCACAGATGATATGATATTCAAATAGTCCCTAAGAATAATAGTAATGAAAAAAAGTGCTTGCCAAGTTTCTTTTCAGATAGGTTTCATCAGATCACAATGTTGATACTATGAAACATTTCCTTCTTTTCCTACATTTTCAAAACTATGTCAGAATTTGTGTTATTATTAAATTCAAAAAATTGAGAATGCTTAAAATGGACTTCAATTTGCTCTAGTTTATTTAGATTACATTTGAGGATAATATATTATCTGCGTAGATTCTGTTCGTGGTCTCCCTGCTTTCACCTCTATGGCAGGACAAGGCAGAACGAAATAAGACTTGAGAGTCTCATTTATAAGGCAACTTTGCCATTTGTTGGTGATATAAATTAGGGTAAATCATTTAATCTTGCTAAACTTTAGTTTTCCCAACAGCAAGATTAGAATAACATAGTTAACCTTGCTTGATTATTGGAAAGATTAAATGAGAGAATGAATAAAGCATCTGGAATATGACAGGTCTTTTAGGAGTAACTACTATAGCAGTGGAATAGTGATATTTTTCTTGTAGGGTTAAGGAGTTCTTTATATATGTTAACCCTATGTCCTCTTTGGTGGTAATAATTTCCCCAACATACTGTTCTTCTATTTTCAATTTACTGTAGAAGAATTTTGTATTTTAAGAGATCTCTACTTTGGCTTTTATTTCCCCTATGTTTTAAAGTTGGGCAAGTTATTGTTTTGCTCAATATTAGAATTTCTGATAGCTTTTCTACTGTAAGATTACGTGCAATTCTCTAAACCATCTGGGATCTATTTACTCTAGCATACAGAAATGTAATGTTTGACATATGATTATCAGTTGAACTTTCATATACATTTTTCTGCAATCAAACCTACTGTCTCAAAACATGGGAGTTCAACACTGCTAGTATTTTCTTTTCAGTACCTGAAATCACAGATTTCCCATGTAGGTTACAATAGACCTGTTGAGATAGGTTTTTCGGTTGAAATTGCAGACTTGATGTGAGATCAACGAAATCATAAAGGCTGAGATAATATTTACAGAGTTATTCATGTCGACAAACATTTATTAGCTAAGGTTCATTGTGTATTTACTTGTCATAAGCATTATAAAAAAAGGTAAACATTTCTTAGAACTGTATTGTAGTCTGAGTCTAAAAACTTAGACAAAAATTCTGGGCATTGCAAGGTCTAAGGTCCCTAGTCTGTAAATTTAAATTCAATTTTTTGATATGACTTCGAAATGCATCTTATGTATATTTAAGAGATGAAAGATAAAGGAGGAGCCCAATCAAAAATTAGGGTTTTGTTTAATGGAAGAAAACCCCTTTGCAGGCCAACTTTGACTTATCAATGCATCAATTTTCCTAACCTCAATTCCCACAGCTTTGAAATTTATACCAGAAGTTCTCAAATTTGAAGAGTTTTTCTGCCCTATATGCCTTTGTATATTAGTCTTTCTACCTGTAATGGACTTTCAAGTTTCAGAGTCCTGATCAACCTCTGATGTTTGCAGACCCAACATAAACAAAAAAAACTTCTCTAAAACCTTTAGATATCATTGCCGACTATTTCCTTTAATAATTTCTGGAGTTTTTATATATTTTCACTGTTGTATGAATCCCATTGCCAAGGTCTGGGGGGCGGTATTCACTGGCTTTGGAGCAAGGCGTTTCAAATCAGATGTGGGCTTAAGTTCTAGTTCTTCCATTTATTAACAGTATAGCCTATGCAAGTCAATGACCTCTCTATGTCTCAATTTTCTCATCTGTAAAATGGGGTTAGTAGCAGTATCTTGTAGTGATATTTTGAGAAATAAATGAAATGAAGCATATTAAATATTTAATTTAGTTTCTGACATTTAGATACAAGACATATGCTACTTTTTGTTTATATATAACTATTTCCCCCACCCCAGTTATCTATTGTTTCATAAAAATACCCCCAAACTCAGTGGCTTACGATAAAAAACATCTATTATTTCAGTTTCTATGGATCAGGAATCTGAGTACAGCCTAGTTGGGTGCCTATGGCTCAGAGTTTCTCAAAAGACTTCAATTGAGATACTGGTTAGGGGATACAGTCATGTTAAGGCTCAGCTAGGGGAGGTTACACTTCCAAGCTCACTCATGTTACTGACAGTAGGTGTTAGATCCTCACCCTTTTTGGCCTGAGGTATCTGTTCCTTGTCTCATGGGTCACTCCATAGGGCAGCTCACAATATGGCAATTAGCCCCCTTAACAACCATCCAGTGAGATGGGATGTCCAAGACAGGAGTTACCACTGTTGTTTTTTGTTTTGTAATCTAATCTTAGAAATATCAGCCCATCATTTTTTATATCTTGTATTTGTTAGACTACAAGGTCCAATACACTAGGTCCAGTCCACATTTAAGGGGAAGAAATGACATAGAGTAGTGAATATCAGGAGGAGGAGACCATGAGTGCCATCTCAAATGCTGCCTAGCACAAGGAGGGGTGGAGCTTCCTAATTTTTGTGTTTTTATACTTTCAGTGCATGGAATGACATCTGGCTCAATAGATCCTTACCTTTATGGCTAAGAACTTTTTCTTGGTTCTGGAAAGTATGAGAGATTCTTAGTTATCAGCTACCTACACAGTGTTGTTTTTGTTCTTCCTCCTTAGGGTAATAGCTATTACCAAAGCAAGACACCCACAAAAAGGGGAAGGCTATTGGCAGCAGCCTGCCCCACATCTTTGTAATGGGAGGGATGGACTGCCAGATAACATGCATGAAGAAGGATTTAAAAAATGGGGGAAATTTACATACATCAGTTATTTACCTGAAACGTTTTTTTTTTCTCTGTCATGGACTTTAGACTGTAGAAAGAGAATGAGCTTTGTATTCCTTCTAAAAATTATTAGCTGTTGCTGCATTGAAGGGCAAGAGAATTCAAATGATAGCTAACCAGTTAGGACAAATTTCTTTTACAATACAGCACCTGGTTGTATACATCTGATTGTAACCATGGTTTATGTTGACCAACCTCCTACTAGCTGGCTAAATAAATTCCTAACATGTCAGGCTCCTGGGATGAACCTCCCTCAGAGAAGCCCTGGGTTTATGACTCCCAAGCAGAAATCTTGTTTCATCTGATGTCAGAGAGTGTGGAGGGATGTTGATGGAAAAATGATGCTTGGTAGCCAGCTACTTATTTTCTTTATTTTAGTTTTCCTGCAGGGTAACCACAAAGTCCCTGGGTAGACCACTTAGAAAATATCCCTATAGTCTCATGAACGTTCATTTTCCCGATTGTTCTTTTGAACATTTTCCATGTTGGTGGCTAGAAGTTATTAAAGCAGTGTCTGATAGCTATTTTTAGGTCTTTAACCAGTGGTAGGTAGGATTGAGGAATTGTTTTCTTTCATAATCTGGGCATAGGAATGATACACAATAGATCACCAATAAATGGAAGCTTCTGTAATACTATTATTACTATGCTTTCCCCCAAATAAGCCTCTCATGATTATTTCATGGCAACTAATGATCATGTTCTGTTGTTTATGCATTTATATATGGACAGAGAATCCTAGGGTAATAAGCAGTAGACATATGAAAACCCCTCAGTCAGAGGGCCACCCTCTCTGGGGTGCAGACCTCTTTTTGCTGTCCATGATTGCTTTCTTCTCTTTCCATACGGAGTCTCTAGACTAGCCAGTCTGCTAGACTAGCCAACTGACAGTTCACAAAGCTTCTTACCATCCATCTCACCCTACAATTCCAGAGTTTTCTTCTTTGTTCCTCCTACAGAGCAACTTTGGATGCGAGGCAGCTAAGACTCTTCCTTCCTCTTCCGAGTCATGGAGCATCTATTTCCATCCATCCACCCATCCATTCATTTATTTGTACATTTGTTCATTACTTTCCAGAAAAAAAAAATGATAGGGTTCTTGGGTTCAAAGAGTTAGCAGTCTAGTAGGTTTGATAAGAGGCGAGCATAAATAATGGTGACACAGAACAGTGTGGGAGAGGCAGTTCGAAGTAGGAGCCAGTGTCCCAAGGGATTGGAGAGGGAAGGTCACTGCTGCCTGAATTGATCAGAAAAAGCTTTGTAGAAAATGTGTTATGGGGAGGATTTTGTCAAGTTGAAATGGTGGGGAGGACCTATTGAAAGGTGAGGAGAACACGAAGAAGTGGGAATAAGCCGTGAATGGAAGACGGAGAGAAGTCCCGTGTATGTGTAAGCAGGGTGTGGTGGAAGGAGCAGGTCTGTGGCATGGAGACAGGTTTTGAGGCCCAGGCCTTCTGGATGGAGAACAAAACAGTGCCAAACTGGGACAGAGATGCCCAATGTATTACTTAAGCTTTCTAAATCTGTTTCCTCACCTGGAAAGTAAGGTTGTTTACCTCAAAGAATTGTTAGGAGAATCAAATGAGGCAGTGAGTGTATTGTGGCAAGATAATTTTTTAAATATTAGCTGAGGTCCTTTCCCCTACTGCCATCCATAAGTTCCCCTTCTCTGTGTTTATTCCTACCGCCTTCTCCTTGCAGTAGCTAAGCCTAGTCCTTGTCTCAGGGCAAGAATGTGGCAGAGCACAAAGAAGAGAAAAAAGGGAGTCTCTTCCTGTTTCCAAATCCCACAGCCTCAGGGGAATGGAAAAGATTATGGAATTATCCAAATGTTTGAGAATCTGATAATGTTAGTACTCTCTAGATTATCTCCTGGATTGCCCCCAGGAAAGATGGGGTGGAGATAGTGAGGCACTGGTCCTAAACAGCAAGGTTTCACATGGTCTCCTTGGTAGGTGAGCTCTAAAAGCCAGGAAGAGGACATGTGGATAGAGTCCCTGAAAACTACAGAGCCTTAGAAGGGAACCGCTTTGCCGTGAGTATTGGCAAACAGGGCCACAGGCCCACAGAGAATCCCATACTCTAATTTAAAGGGAAGCCACAGAATGACTGAGCTGCTCCAAAGGGTGGAGCTCACCTAAAGTGGCCAGGAGACGGGGCTCCCACTGTCTCAGGGCTGAGCTGGAGATCAGTGCTGGAAGACCCATAGATTGCTAAACAAGGACACAGCACTTGGAGGACCAGGTACTTCCTCAGACCCTACAGTAGCTTGATATTGGGTGAACCCTCAGACCTCCCCTATAAGCCTGAGAAAAGGGGATTTCAGCTGAACTGAATTTGAATAATCAAATTTCTGTAACCCCAAGCAATAGAACTCAAAGTAGGAGATAAAGGAGATAAAGTGTTATTAAAAAAAAAAAAAACAAATAAAACATTTCCTTGCATATCAGTGTTGTGGCCCGAGATAGACTCCATTATAGTAACTTTAAAAACCTGAAACTGATACGCAATGTGAAGAACGAAAATGAAAACAAAGCTGGAAAGCGAGGGGAAGAGGGGAGGGTTTGCTGCCCTGGAAAAGCATCTGAAATGGAGCCCTGGCTGCTAGGATTCTTGAATTCCCTCTTCTCCACCTCAGAACAGTAAAAACTGTGGCACAGCTGTTCTGGTCGTAAAGGGCAGCTATGTAGGGCAGTATTCCCAGAAGCTTTCTGTGCTCCCAAATCAGCTCCATAAAAAAGTAAGTGTTCTGAATATCAGGCATGTCGATACTGACAACCACAGAAATTCAGCACTGAACGTTTTTATCTTTGTGGCAGATGGTGGCCTGTTTGTGAAACAGCATTTCTCAGAGCAAGGATGCTTTTCGACACTTGAAATAGCTGAGACCACTTATAATCCGTAAAATTAGAGGAAGCGTCAGCTCTGAGAAAGCCTTCAGGGCAACTTAACTCTTAACACCAGATGCCCTGTGGAAAAGCACCTTTTTGTATCTGGAACTTTCTTCCATTCCTTAACTGGGATTATGAATTGTGATTAATTCATATTTATTGAATACTCCCTCTGACTCAGACAGCATGAGAGGGGATGGTGGTACGACAGTAAAAAGGCAGAGCTCCTTTCCTCAAGGAACCTGAATAATTTTATTTATTTTATTTTAAGTTTTTTAAAATTTATTATTTATTTGACAGACAGGGATCACAAATAGACAGAGAACCAGGCACATAGAGAGAGGAAGGGAAGCAGGCTTGCTGCAGTGCAGAGAGCCCAATGCGGGGCTCGATCCCAGGACCCTGGGATCATGACCTGAGCTGAAGGCAGAGGCTTTAACCCACTGAGCCACCCAGGCACCCCATGGAACCTGAATAATTTTAATAGGATATGTTAGTAACAATAAGCCTATGAAGTAAGTAGTCTTATTCCCTTCATTTTACAGATAAAGGATCTGAAATTTAGATAAATTAATGAAATAGCTAGAAAAGGGCAGATCAGAGTCTAGATCATTTGAAATTGTGTTCTTAACCACAACACTGTAGTGTCCAGTGAGGAATGGAGATCAGCAGTTTTGGGATTCCAAAACAGCATAATGGAAGCTCTGATTAGGTGCTATTTAAGATCTTGAGAGGGACTTTGATCTGCCAGAGGAAGGCAGATGCTGCCTAAGAACTCAAGAGATCCCCTTACCTGTCTCAAAAGGACAGGGTGGGGTTCCTAGAGGAAGCTACATTTATCAGAAGGATTGTCAAACTGAGCACCAGGATCAGAGGATTTGCTATGGGTCCTGGGTCATGGCCAGTAGGATTTATTCTTCAGTCTCCAGTCTATGAAAATTATGTTCAAAGCATACACTTTTTCATATTTGTCCTCAGTGGAGCAAGGATAGTTGCGTTTCACTGGGCCTGAGTTCTTTACTACCCCTCTTCTTACCCTGCAAATATGACCAGAGAGTATTAGTGTTTACTGGCTGTGGATACTACCTAGGGGGTAAGGCAGTGGGTGGGGCCAACATGGCCAGAGCCCGCTGGTCCTGCAGGCAGCACTATGGCCCTGGTCCAACACCCAGCCCATGCCTACAGACTCTCTCCCCATCTGTGTCGGCCAGCCTCCAGAAGCACCATGAGATGGGTCTGTCTGAGGCCACACTGACCCTGCCTATCCCTTGGCCAGCAAGTGACTTCACTGAGCGTTCATGGGGAATTCAGACACAGCCAGGGAGGAAGCATGCTAGGAGAAAACAGTGTGAGGCAGTAAAGGACTGTCATGAGTGATGTGACTTAGAAAGAAAAGAAAAGGTAAGACTCTGTTTTGAGATAAAATTTGACACGGAAAACCAATATTCTCACCTTCTAGTCTTAAACCCTTGAAAGGGCCTGGGAATTCCTGTCAGCATTACTGTTGCCACCCACCATTTGTCTTCTCTTATTAGATCCCCATTTCCTCACACGTGAGAATCAAGGATAACTAAGGCCAGTTACTGAATTATGTTTTCAACAGTATTGACAACAGATGTCTCAACATATTCCAGAAATTACTATATATATTTATTTTTGATGTATATTTATGAGGTCTAGGTTCAAATACACATCTACCAGGTTGAAGGCAAAAATTCTCCGGTGCATCATTTGCTCTTTTTGATTGCAAATATGCAGTATTTCAGGTACATGTGGATCATATACGTTTGGGAAAGAAGATAGTCTGGGGCTCACACCACCATTGTTAATGTTTGTTTGGAAAATATTAGAAATTAATCACATTAGAACCAAATTTTTGTAACACATTAACAAGAAAATAATATACATATGTTAAGTAGTTGTGATTTTTCATTAAGTCTATGTTCTTGGGTGTATATGATGGGTCATTCAGCTATGGGCACCACATTGACAGTGTAGCTGTTGATGATGAGAGGAATAGGTCTAGCTCTCCAGAAGTTAATGCAGTTGTTTAATGCTCAGAGGGGAATGGGGCCACCCTCTGGGCTTTTGCGGCTTGCTTATGATGTTTTAAAGAGGCCTGCCAGGAATAAAACAGGCCCTATTTGTGTAATTGTAAGCAGATCTGTAGATCCTTTATAGCTGAGATAATCTATACAAGGGAAGGGGCTCTCTTTATTCTTTAGAAGGGAACCAGGACCTTGTTTCCTTGCTCTGTAACTGTCCATTGAGGCTGGGTACCATGCAGCTGTGTGTCCTGCTAAGCAAATGGTCAGCATTCAGTAATTCACTGATTAGTCAAGCCTTCCCAAATTAGTGGCATGAGATAGGTAGGTCAGCAATCTGTTATTAGTGTCTGTACAATTTGGGCTAGGCAGAGTGCCCTGAGAGAGGCCGAGTGTTGTCTGGGGGAACTTGGAAATGGGCATCAGGGAGGCAGATTCCAGACCTCTACCTTTTAGAAATGGCATGGCCTTTGCCTCCTACCTCACCTCTTCAGGAGCAAGATTCCTGTAAAACACATCACAATAGTGTTTTCAAACTGAGGTGACTGGTAGTATAAGTTTGGTGGTGAGGAACACAGATTCTGGAACTCTGAACTCAGGTCTGGCTGTCACTTGATAGCTTTGTGACCTTCAGCAAATCCCTAATCCCAGAGCCTCCGTTTGGTAAAACAAGAAAAGAGGCTATCTCACAGGGTTGTTACGAGGATTAAATGAGTTACCTCTTAGAGACTGGGACTCTTTATAAAGAAATGTCCCCTATCATGGTTACTTTTGTGTTTTCTGGAACTCAGTTCTATAAATACATTAATTTGAATATCATGTTGAAGTGTATTTCTGATTACTGAAACAACCCACGAAAACAAAAATATGTTACATGTCAACGTGCAACACACTGACAATGACTGTGCTATTTAACTATTTTCTATGTGGCATGGGGACAAAGTTTTTCCTGGCAGATCTTGTAACTGTATTTTTTTAAAAGATTTTATTTATTTATTTATTTATTTAGAGCATTTATTTATTTATTTAGAGAGCATGAGTGCATGAGTAGGGGGAGAGGTAGAGGGAAAGGCACAAGCACACTCCCAGTGGAGCAGGGAGCCCAACCTGGGGCTGGATCCCAGGACCCTGGAGCTGAAGGCAGACAGACACTTAACAGACTGAGCCACCCAGGTGCCCTTTGTGACTACATTCATATTGATTAAGAATGTTAGTGTTTCTTAAGATATAGGCCTACACATATACTTCTGGCACAGAATTGTACAGGATGTTGCATTACTATAGCACACATGCCAGAATCTCAATTAAATGACAAAAAACCATGGGGTGGGTGGGTGGCTCAGTGGGTTAAGTGTCTGTCTTTGATTCAGGTCAGGATCTTGAGGTCCTGGGATCAAACCCTGCATCGGACTCTCCACTCAGTGGGGAGTCTGCTTCTCCTTCTTATTCTCCTTCTGTGCTCTCTTGCTCTCTCTCAAATAAATAAATAAAATCTTTTAAAAAAGTAAATGAGTGACAAGAAAGCCAGCTGGGTCTGGGCACTTCAGTGTCTGATGCTGGGGTGGTTGAGCTGTACACAGTGGACCTTTGATATGTCACATCACAATCCGTATGGTACAGTAGAGAGTTTTTATGTTCTTCATATATTTTAGATGCTTCTAATCTGACTTTTGTGTTTATCGTAAAAGATGTGTTAGATATCGTTAGTGATCTGACATTAAAAAAAAAAATTCTGCTTTTCTTCTTATAAACTTCCAGATCAGCCTAATGAGAAAGAATCCTGAGCTTCTAGGAAGGACTATTATAAGAACAATAACAACAAACTATCACTCACAACTACTTACTCATGCAAACCAGGGTTTCCTCAACATTATGAAACCAAAACAAATACAGAAATAAACCAGATCCTTAGTCTCATGTAGGAGTACAACTGTTACTCTGAATAGGATATTTTTTTTCTTTTTTGTGTTCCTTAAAATGACCTATTTTCCTCCATCAACTGGCTTAATAATAAATGAGTATTATGAATTTATATTTATAAAAATGCATTTACACTAGCAAAACAGACCTTTTGGTATTTTATGATGGGATGACCACTATCCTAATTGGCCTGGGATTGTCTCAGTTTTAGCACTGAATGTTCTTCATCCTAAACCCATCAAATGTCCTGGTCAAATTGGATGGCTGGTTGCTGTGTTTATATATCAGAGCTCTGTGGTAAGATTTAGTTTCTGAAAAGGATCTTGCTACTGAAAGTTTTTTTTTTTTTAAATTACTGATAGATGATTGAATATAGTGAGCAAATAATTTATTATCCAAACCTGGACATCTTTGAGAGTGAAAGGGGCATGAATGGAACAAAACACAAATCCTATGTTGACAGTTCCTTCCAATTCTAGAAGGCTAGTATCTCGCACCATTTTATGCTTAGGGGTCATGGATCTGAGCATAAATTCACACTCTTTACTTGATCATAAATAGAAAAGGTAAACAAGATGAGCCAGTAAAGAATCTTGACTAATACCTGGTTACGCCTTGGAACTGGTTGGTTCAAAGATAAATCCCTCATGTCAAATTACTTTCTTGTGATTCACTTCATTTCTCATCGAAGCTAAATGAAAAGGAAAAATGTTAATTAAAGGTTGTAGTAAGTTAGGCTCCAGTTGACTAAGGCTTTATTTTGTCTAAACCAATCTCTAGGGTGAATAAACTAACTATTCCATGAATGAACAAAATTCATGTGGTCTGTTACCTCTGCATAATCTGAAGGAAAAATAAATGTCCGGCTACTCGCAAACTTCCTGTCCCCAGAAGGACTGGTGGTGGGAGAGAACCATAAGGGGTATGACACCCCAGCTCCTCATGCCCATGCCAGCTATTTATAAGGCAGCATGCAGGATCTAGTCCTTCCGCAAATGTGCTTTGTATGAATCCTGTCCACACATATGAGGCTCTTCACTGACCTTTCTTAAACGGCTTTATTTTACAATGTGACCATTACTAACTTTCTTAGCTCTGAATCAGCAAACTCCCTCACCTCCCCTCTTTTTTTTTTTTTTTTTTTTTTTCCATTCCTGGAAGGGTCCTCAAAGATCATCTATCCCTTGTCTGTCAAGGTAGACGTAATAGCATGAAGCAGTGGGTCCAATGCTGTCCCATCAAAGTAGATGAGGTGCCCTTGGTAATTCTGCCACGATATGGTTTCTCCCACTTTCAGTTTTTCACCTAAATATGATTGGGCTGCTTTTCAGGTCATATAGGAAAGCCTTACCCACTACTACTGAAGAATGTATACTCTCCTTTTTTTTTTTTTTTCTTTTTGTATAGCTATATCTGTCTATTGTCTTTAAATATATTTGGGAACAAGGAGTCTTTTCTGGTGAATGACACATTCATGTGATCATTGTGGGATGTACTCTACATTTTCAGTCTTTTTCTTTTTTCTGGGTTGAACATCATGAAGTTATTTAAATGATGACAGATGAGCATCACACTCCAGCCTTTTTCTTCGTGTTTCATTGCTGTCAGCATTGGCATGGAACTACATCATCGCTCTGATTCACCCGCTGAATAATCTGTTCCGTCTCCGGTCTGTTTCCCCAACTTTCTAACACCTTACTTGGACTGTTTTAGGTGATTCCAAGACCCATTGTATTTCTACAGAGAAAGCATCTAGCACAGTTGTGAAATTCCTGAAGATTGTAATCCCCTGAGCTGTGGATTTGAACATTGTGTGTGGGATTTATATGTGGATTTAAATATATGGATTTAAATGATCGATCTGTAGATTAAAGTGGATATATAAATAGTTGATCAGTTAGATTAATGTAATCTATCAAATAGATTAATATAAAAATGGATGGATGCTGTGTGTGTGTGTGTGTGTGTGGCTAGCGATTCAGCGATTGGTAACACAGCGATCTAAACAAGGAGGGACTTGTTTTAAATAGTTGCAAGTTAGCACCCACATAGAACGGACACGTCACATGGTCAAATCGTTGGCTGAGCAGAGCTTGATCACCAATAATAAAAACACTCATGTTTATTGAATGTAAACATATCCACATACTTTATATTCATGACTCACTTTATCTTCATGGCACTATTGAGGTAGGTACTTTTATCATCCCACAGAATTTAGGCATGTTTTCCCAGCTAGCCAGTTGTAGAACCTGAGTGATCAAATGTCCTTGTTTGCCTGAGACTGAGGGGACTCTCAGGAAATGAGACTTGTGGTGTTAAAATCAGAAACGTCTCGTGTAAACCAGAACAAACGAGTCTCCCTCTCAGTGGGAGGGAAACTGAAACCAGGAAGTTGGGTTTCAGAAGGTGCACTGCTCACTATCACATAATTCTGTCTCTTGGATGAGTTCAGTAGTAAGTCACAGTCTCCAATGTGCATGCCTTGACTTACTCCCAAAGCGAATATTTGAGAACTTGAATAAGCCATTAATGTTAGGGTGGCCTTGGGAGCATCCTCGTTGACAAGGCTTTCCTGCTGTCTCTTCAGTTGCATAAACCTGAACATATCAAATGCTCTTATGTAAGTCAGCTCTAAATTACTATTTTCCCTTTTCAGGGTGTAATTTCTGGAATCCCTTCTCTTGTTTTTTCTTACCTTACAAACCCCAATTCCTGAAGTTTAGTGTTTCCAAGCACTACTTTATCCCCACATAAGGAGGGAGCTTTGCTGAAGTTGCTCTGTGCTGTGGAGCTCGCTGTATCAGGCAGAGCTTTCTGCCTATATGTGACTCTAATCTCCTGGTTTACATGATTAAGCGTGCAGAAAAGTCAAGGGTTTCCTCTCAAATCCCTAAAAGAGAAAGACTTACGTGCTTGCTTTCTTCTAGAAGCATTGTTCCTCCTTGGATTCTGAGCTCTGGATTGGAGTTACTCTTTTCTTTCCAAAGGAGAACTCCCTCGTGCAGAACTCCTTAAAGACCCAACTTTTGCCCAAATATCTCTCATGCCTGGGTCCCAGAGCTCCAGAGGCAGCGTTTTACTTTTCAAAAGAGCGAATTGTGACCAAGTTCTTTCTTAGATTGTGCTGAGATTTGTCGTTTGCAAGACCATTAAATCACCCTCCTGCCTTCTGAAGCAAAATGCATAAACTGTTTTTCTTTCAGATACTATGAAGGCAGCATGAATGTCTCCCTTTAACTTTTCTTCTCCAGACTGAAGACTCCAGTTCCTTCACTTCCCTGTATCAGTGGTTTCCACACATCTTTTTTTCGAATGAAATCTTACATTGAAATAAGGGGTGGAATCAGTGTTTAATTAGTGTACAGTTATTTTATAAGTTTACATTTATAATATGTCCTTATTGTAAAGTCAGTTAAGGATAGTAATGGGATTACACATGAAAAACTTTTTAAAAAATTGAAATGAAGGCTTAGAGACTTGCTGCAAAATTGCATCAGCATCCACTTAGCTTCTATACCAAGGAGATCCTGAGTTGCGAATAGTATTAGTGTTTTAAAGCAATTCTCATTGCAACCTGAGGATTCTCTTTAATTAAATTGGTGCATGTGATTGAAAGAGAATTAATGGGGCATTTTTGTTTCCAAATTTCACTGCCAATAATATCCATCAGTTGCTTACTTTTTTTATAATGCCTAATAAGCCATATGGAAAGCTCACAGTATGTGCCAAAGCATATCTTGTCACCTTTCATATCTTGTCACTATGACTCAACAGGTCATGGTTGTCTCTTCTTTTTGTACCATTCATTATTATATGTGTGTGTGTGTGTGTGTGTGTGTGTATACATGTATATATGTATATACATATACACATACACACACATGTATACATATATATACACAGATATATGTGTGTGTGTGTGTATATATCATGACAAAGGCATGTTGGAGCCTTACTTGACATGCATTTGAATGTGGCATACTTGTGCTCAACTCTAGAGAAAAAATAATATACTCACAATTTTATGCAAGCAGTTATATGTAGAACTGGATTTTGTGGGTCAGTAGGGAGGTTCTGAGTGAGTTTTATCCTCTTTATTATTTTCTGCATTTTCAGGATATTTTACAGTAAGCATATCAACTTTTAGAAATTGTATTTTTCTGATTTTTAATTCTCATTATGCATGTCTCCCTACTCTAATAATGTAAAAATAATTCCATAACAAATTACAGAGACAACACTAATATAAGTACAAAGTGAGAATCTGTTTTTTTCCTACTATGCTTTAGGTTTTCTTATAGGAATATGCAATATTTTTGATAGTTCTTTAATCTTTTTTTAATGTGGTAAAATTATAGAATTACTACTGAACATAGACATTTTATTCAGGACTGCATTAAAAATCTGGTGCAAAGCTGTAGCATTTCTGGTAATATCTGCAGGTAATTAAAAGACATGATGTGATGTGAGGAAAAGCTTCACTCCAAGTACACAGTGATCATGTAACCTGGCCGTGCAATGTAATAGAATGAAGGTCTGCAATGGGTCCAGTCTCTATACTTATTATGTTTGAATTTTTTTTATTATAGTTTTAAAATACTTAAAATAAAACTTAAAGTAAAATTCAAATTAAGCATTTGCAAAACTCCCAAATAGGTTACTCCCTGTAACCTACTTTGAAAACCCATGATCTGTAGTTTAAGGTAGTTTAAGGTATCTATTCCATCAAGGAGGTTAAATTGTATTTTATACCTCTAGATAATTTTAGGTTATGGAGGATATTAATTTGCTAGGGCTTCCATAACAAAGTACCACAGACTGGGTGGCTTAAACAACAGGAATTGATTTCCTCACAGTTCTGGAGGCTAGAAGAGTGAAGTGTCAGCAGGGCAGGTTTCTCCTGAGGCTGCTTTCATTGGCTTGTAGATGGCCGCCCTCTCCCGGCATCTTCACAAGGTCTTTCCTCTGTCCATGTGTCTGTATTCAAATTTCCCCTTCTGAGAAGGGCATCATCTTACTGAATTGGGAGCCTCCCCCCACCATGATCTCACTTTACTTAATGACCTCTTTATCTCCAAATACGGTCATAGTCTGAGGTACTGGGATTTAGGACCTCATCGTATGAATTTTGTGGGGGACACGATTTGGTCCACATTGGGGAGCATTCCTGACATTCTATATACTTGGTAAAGAAACTTTTTCCCTTCACAGAAAGCCATACCCAACTTCTCAATTTTTATTTAGTTACATGTTTGTGTATAGACACATTTGTAGAAGTAAAAGGTACATGTGTTTATGCATCACTTACTCTGCACTCATACAAAATTTTTAAAAGTCTCTAAAGAATCATGTGACATTTTAAGGAAAAAAAAACTGTTTTGGGGGTTCTGGAATGACTTCACCTTTGGCTATTTGCAATTATCACACGGACTTGTGTAAACCAACCAGTATCAAGTTAAAAGAAAATCAGATCAATGGTTAGAAAAATCAAAACAGATGCTCATTAGATTCGTCTAAGTCAGAATTAACTCCACCTTTCAAATTTTGTGGGAATTGTGTTTAACATCTGCAGAACAAAGCAAATACATTTAATTTGCCACAGCCTCGAGTTTATAGTTCAAATTTGGCTTCTCTGATCTCTTATATTTGTGCTAAAAAGCTGAGGAAGTAAGTTATAAAAGCAGAGAAACTAGAAATATTAATTTTTCTAGTCCAAGATAATCATCCTCCTTAGCTTTCACTTTGTATAACTCCGGGAAGTTTTCGGTATTAAAAAAGGAATACTATCCACTCTCAACTTACAAACCAGCTATGTTCCAAAAATTCATTTGTAAGTCAGTTATTAAGCACTCTCAAGACATTTTCCCATAGAAACAATGTTATTTATGATGATTACACTCCTAGGCCAACCCATAAATTCCGGTTTAATGCTCATCACCCGAAGTATGGTATTGATAGTAGAGTGCTCTGAGACCAGCTTACCAACTAAAATACTGCCTCGATGGAAAAAGAAATAGTGTCATGAGGATAATATATATTTTAAAATCTATCAGTGTGCTTTTCTTGTCTGCATTTCTCTCCGATTTGCCAGAGGCATCCGTTGATGTCAGGGGGGTTGGGGCTTGTTACCGCAGGAATGCGAAGACTCTGTATTCAGCTTTTGACAACTGGAGTCGAAGTTTTGAGACTATAGGCTTGGAATCTAGAATTTATTGACAGAGAAAGGGTTTTTTAGTTTCTTAACCATTCATTACAGAGCCTCATATCTACAAAGAGCTAGACCTTGAAGGCGCTACAGCCAAGGCTGGGGAGAGCCCAGAGTGCCAAGGAGGAGGGCCTCCCATGGCAGGAAGGGTGGAGCAGCCCCGAGGAGGAGAGACAGGCAGGACCACAGAGACAGAAGGCGCGGGGTAGCGAGTCATTAGATCTGGATGTTAAAGACTGAGGAGGGACTGAGATGGATTAAAGGAAAAGCCAGAAGAAGGGAGGCTGTTTCCTTCCAGGCGTCATTTTGAACTCTGGCAGGGAGCCAACCGCCCAGGGTGGCCAGCAGCACCGTCTTCGGTCCGGTCCAACTAAGCGGAGTGTACAGATTTCAGGCTCACCCTCAGGCCCTCAGCGTACTCCCCGGGGTGTGTCACTATCGGGACGTGCCCGGAAACTCTGCTGTAGAGAGCAGTGCAAACCAAGGGGCTAGACACAAATCCGAGACCCCTGGAGGATGCCCCATGACTGCCACTTCACAAATGTGTGAGATTCATTTCTCGCTATGGCACCCCACCCCCAGCAGAGTAGGGGAGGGGGGCTCATTGGGGGATTAGAGTACGTATATGAAATAAAGGAGATTTATTTTCTTTCCATATCTTTGTATGTTTCATTTATCATTTTAAAAGTCCTACTGTGTGCTTTGCCTCAATTAATCTTTAGAAGGGTCCTATGATAATATATATTATGCCTTTCCAACTCAGGAAATTGCAGCAATTGTGCCCCAAATTTCACAACTTCAGAGGGAGAGCATGGGATTTGAATCAAGACGAGTGATGCTCTGAAATGTATGCTTTTTCAAAGAATTCACATTTACAGTTTGGAGTATCTGGATCACATATTCCCTTTATCTCCTTTATTCTGGGCAAAGGAAAAGGGTAGCCTGATGGTGAAGGGATGAAATTTACTGAGCCATGGAGTGAAGATTGAGGCCAAGGCCTCAAGCTGATATAATTTTCCAGTGCTGATTCTCGGTTCTAGGATGTTTTCTAGATATTTTAATTGTTTCTTCAGGGATTCACATATCTACATTTTGTTTCCATTGCCACCACCAGACCAAGACCTCTCTCTTCTGTATATTCTTAAACTCATTTTCCTTAATGGACTTTTGCAATATGGCAGTGTTCTGAAGGGTGTATAATGTTACAGGACAATTTGATGTATCTTCCTGGAGATTCAATTTTACTCAATGATAATTGAGCCATTTAAAAAAAAAAAAGATTATTTTAGAAAGAGAGAGAGTGGGGAGGGGTAGAGGGAGCAAGAATCTTCAAGCAGACTCCCCACTGAGCACGGACCACCCTGAGATCATGACCTGAGCTGAAACCAAGTCGGCTGCTTAACCCATTGAGCCACTCAGGTGCCTGCCATTTTTAAAAAATATTCCCGAAAGGGATCTATATAAGGGGTGGGTGAGTAAGGAAGTAAGCATGATGTGAAAGTTTAAGATGTAGTACAAGATTGCTAGTGAAAGTTGCTTTGGGTACAATCCTAACCTTGGGGTATATGCTTAATTAACTCTGCTATTTAGGATAGTGTATTTGGATGGAAAATTTATTGAATCAGAGTGCTAAAGGGAACATTTTTGAGGTTTCCTTAGAGGCTTTTCTGCTAAGAATAGTAGGCAAGTCAGGCTTTCCCCAGAAAAGTAACTAGGACAGGGATTTACCCCAGGAAACCAAAATATAGATGGAGAGTGACAAAAAGAAAAAAAAATTAAACAATAATTTTAAAAGCTTAGCACTTACTTAACCAAGAATAATTAGCTAAAATAGGAAGCTACCAGATGGCCTAGCTTTGTTATTAAAACCCACCTGTGATCTACATTATAAATGGGGTTGCTTGTTTGAAGGAACTTTGTCCCCATGTCAGCTGCCCTGCTCCAGCTTTAGAATTGCCAGTGAGGACCCTGCTCCCCTGCTCCCTCCAGTCTCAGCCCCCATTCTTTCTTCTCCTCTTCACCCACCCCCAGTCAGGTTTGCTTGAAAAGGTTTGTGCAGAGGCTACACATAGGACTTTATAGGCACGAAAGAGTTAAGTCATTCAGGTGTCACATATATGGTTGCTTTTCTTGGTTATTTCTGGATGGAAAGGGAAAATGGTCTGGGGAAGATAAAGTTGGGGGAGGATGGTGTGTAAAATGCAGGTGTTGATAATACTTTAATAAGTGGGGTGGTTGGAGGATGACAAGAATAAAGTGGCTTTGTGGGGATTTACCCCACCCCTTCCTCACTCTCTTCCCTTGTCTTTGGCAGCCCTCCAGCCCCCATAGGATGGAAGCAGATGCCTACAGATGATCCCTCCCCTGGACAGCTATGATGGGACGATTATGTGAAGTGACATATGGTAGGATTGTTTGTAACAAGACACACTATTGGCTCTCCCTTCAACTCTTATAGGGCCTGGAACCCAGGATTCTGAAGATTCAAATGACTGCACAGTGGCAGATATTCTGATTTGCATTGAATGCTTATTGATGATTAACATACAAAAGGAAAAACACCTGAACCTGTTCCTGTGGCATTTTGTTTACCAACGCTTAAGTATTCTTTTTTTTTTTTTTTAAGATTTTATTTATTTATTTGACAGACAGAGATCACTTAGGCAGAGAGGCAGGCAGAGAGAGAGTGGTAAGCAGGCTCCCTGCTGAGCAGAGAGCCCAATGCAGGGCTGGATGGGGGGCTGGATGCGGGGCTGGATCCCAGGACTCTGAGATCATGACCTGAGCTGAAGGCAGAGGCTTAACCCACTGAGCCACCCAGGCGCCCCAACTCTTACGTATTCTTAGAGCTAGACGACACAATGGTGTTTAATACCTGTTTGTCCTTATGTCTTTTTTCCCCCTTTGACACCCAAAATGCCAGGTTATGAAACCCATTACCTCCTAGACTTTATGTTAATTAGGTTAGATAAGCATTGACAGTGTTGTGCAGAGTCCCTAACACATGGTGAGTACCCAGTGAATTTAGTTTCTGTGTTGTCTGTATTTTTACATTTTGTTTATTATATTTTGACATCTTAAAAATCCCTTTTGGCTGGGAAGAGATTACCTTCCCTGGGCTGACCAGTTCTTACATTTAGCAAAGGGCCCAGTAGGGAGCATGTCTTTGATATGCAGACTAACCAATCTAGAGCCACACTTCCTTTTTCTGGCCTAGGGACTCCAGGAGGCAATATTCCTCTGCCTTACTCATCCCAGGGCCAGGTATCAGACCAGTAGAGACCACCCTATTGCAGCAGCCCCAAACCCAAGAAAATTAGCTGGAATAGCCAATCCTAACCTATCTTGCTGTGCTTTTCCTTTCCAGCTGAAACTCAAAGGTGTGGCATACACCCTCCCCATACTCTCTCCAATCTTCTGCCTCCTGGTGTCTTTTCCACGTGGTCCTGTGTGCCATGCTGTGCCTCCTGTCTCTAGGACCTGTGAGTACAATACATTTTGTTGTCCTGAGCCTCTCATCTGTCTCCTCTTGTGGCTGCACCTGACTGACCATCTCATAAATGAATGCAAAACAGTTGGTATTTGAGTAAATGCTCAATTCATGATAAGTACTGTTGTAATTATATGGTCATTAAAGTCTCCCTATATTCATCAAATACCTGGAAGCCCTGGATATTGTAAGTGCTAGAATAATGACGTGTATTTTATTCTAGTCCTGAGAAATCTCTGTACCTTTTTACATGGCATTTTCTTCCAGATGCGGTTGGCTACAAACCATTGTTATAATGAGATATAACTAGTTAACAAGCCCAACAATATGAGAGCTACATTGGAAGGTCATGTAGTGTCCTTTAATTGATGGCCAAATTTTCAAATTTTGGTTAGTCAAAATTTTACAAGATTTGACCTCAATGGGTTGTGGATAGGAAAAAATGAATTCCAAGGAAGATAAAATTGACTTCAACAAAAGTGTGTATTAACTTGTTATTGTCAGTGAATGAACTTGTCACTTGTGACGGAGAAGTCAGGCAAAACCATGAAGGATACCAAGATTTCAGTTAGATACCATTTTAGCATCCGTAAGACTTGTATAGACCTGGCAGGATGGAAGTGGAAAAAGAAGGAAGGATTGAGTGAGGTTCAAAGGGTTTTAGAGTTAAAGGGGTGCCCAGGCCAATCAAGGGGCCAGTTTGTGTAGTAGTTTCAGACTTCTTTGACATGAACAGGAATGAGGACCACATCAAAGACGAGGCCAGGAGGGCCAGGAAACCAATACTTCTTTAAGTTATGTGGTCTTTGTTATAGGCTAGAAGTGGGCTTAGTGTGTTCCCCTAGAACTACCAACAAGAACCCAGGCAGCATCCCGGGCCAAGTCTCTGGTGGAGATATGAACTCAATTAGTCAAGGAGGTTTCCTAGTGGGTATATTTAGCATTAATTATAGATGATTAAGAAAATCAAGCACAGAGCATTAATACCTTTTTAAATAAATAATCTCATATAAGTATTATTTTATTTTGGAAGATTTAAGAATATTTTGGTCTATTCAATAACAGGTTAGCCTTATAATTCTAATTTAAAATGTATACTTATGTAATTGATTGGATTTGTTCTTTTAAGTTAAATCTTACTAAGTTTATTTAGAGTATTGGAAGACCTGAGAAAACATAAAACCCATCATATCTGTAAATCTAATTTATTAGAATGTTAAGATTCTAAAAGCACTCAGAAAATTATTGTCACCATAGCAGTACTTTAAAAAAATACATTAAATGCACTAATGTGTTTAAAATTATTTGAAAGTGTTTAATTTAGTAAAGTTTGTAAATGAAATAAATTCTAAATTTTTTTTAAGAAGTTGCTAAAAGTTTTTAGGCTAAAAAAAAATAAGATTTCCAAAGTAAATGTAAAAGCTTTAGGTTTTTAAGTTTGTAACTTAAGTAAATTGAAAGTTTTTTAAAAAATTAAGTGAACTTACAAATAATTTTTTCTGCCCAATCAAATACTTTAGAGCTCAAAAAGTCACATTCATGCAATAATGTACATGATGGTGATGCCAAGTAGTTGGGAGGACAAAATATTGCTAATGACAAATCTGAACTGGTATACCTTTTCTAAAATAATATGACAAAGCATTTCAGGAACCACAACATGTTCATAGTTTGTATATCTGACCCAAATTGCACTTCTTGACATTTATCCTAAGGAAATACTAAGGAAAGGGAGATTTGTATACATGAAGACATTAATTATAGAGTTATGTAGAGGATAGAAATTGGAAATATTCCAAACATTCATGAGAGTCAGTGAGCAAATTATGTGAAAACATACAGAATACCATAAAATAATTAAAATGAAAATTATAAAGACTGCGTAAGAACCTGGGGAAATGTCTAGGATATAGGAAAAGGGGGAAATTCAGAAAACATAACTCTGTGCTAGGATTTTATATATATGATCAGGAGAATATGGGAAAAATGGGTTAGTTTGCCTTTGAAAGTGTTTCGTATTGTTACAGTATATATGCAGTATATATACAGTATATATAAAATAAAAACTTCTCCAGGCCATACTTTATAATCCATTCTTTGTTAGCCTCCTATTATAGACCTACTATATATCAATTCATTTACGTTTAATTCAGGATTTCAGGAATTTACAAGTAATTTTATCCTGAAAAATTTGATAACTCCTACAGTTATAATATTTACTGGAATAGGCATCTGTTGCTGTTCTGCCTCATATTGTCTGTTTTCTCTGATAACAGAATGCACACTGATTCAGAGAACAGCCCTACCCCCACTGGATTCGGTCTTCCTAGTATTGCCAGTCAAAATGTTTGACCCTCCTTGGCTAGCCAGAAAACACTTTTAGTGTCTGCTTCTTATTGCCAAAGAGTTATGCTGGTTCCTATTGATTCAGAAATCTGGTTTTTCAACTTCCATTTCATTTTCAGAGCTATTCTTATATATCCTTTATATATATATAAATATCCTTTTATTTATATATATAAATATCCTTTATATATATCTTTGTATCCTTACAAAAAATTTCTATCTTTGCTTATGTTAGATTTCCTCCATTGGTATATTTAGATGTTCCATTTTTTTTTTCAGAATCAGTTCTATATCCTCCAGGCTATTCCTACAGAAGCTATCAATGTGAGTGTCCTAACAGAGTTGGGAAAATTAGCAACTAGTCATTGCTCCAAGTCTTCCAAGCAGTGACTGCTATTCTAAATATCAGGAGTCTATTGCCTAGTGTGAGGTGTGTTTCTTTGGCCGAAAAGACTATATGCATGGTCAGATGTATGGGCCGAATTCAGATCCTGTCCCTGCAAATTACTCTATGTATGAGCTTAGGAAAGTTACTTAATTTCTCTCTCCTCTGTGTTGCAAGCCTGTTTTTGTAAGTATAGGGGAAGACATGTAGAATGCTGAGAACAGGATAGATAACAATATATCAGCTTTTGTTATTTAAATAAAAGTTGCTTTAGGGGTGCTTGGGTGGCTTAGTTGGTTAAGTGACCGACTCTTGATTTCCGTTCAGGTCATGTTCTGGGGTGGTGGGATGAAGCCTGCACTGGGCTCTGTACTCAACAGGGGGTCTGCTTGAGATTCTCTCCCTCTCCCTTCGTCCCTCCCCCTGCTTATGCACACCCATGCTCTCTTTCTCTCTCAAAATAAATAAATCTTTTTTTAAAAAGTTGCTTTAATTTGCACTTTTAAAAAGACAAAGTAGTTTAGATACTCTTCTGATGACTCATCAGAAAAATAATGTGCAAAATAATAATAGCCAATTTGACATATTAGTTATTATATTTATTTGTGATGTCTTACCTGTTAGATTATATACTCTTAAGAGCAAGTTCTCAATGGAGTTGAAGACACATGAGCCTAACGTGTTTTGCACATGTGTTAGTCATTCAGCAATATTTACTAAATGAATTAGTTCAAATGCATGCTTTAGTACTCATTATGGGCTAAGCATTGTGCTAGGGACGGAGGACACAGAAGAGCAGAGCCTGGTCCTTGTTGACAAGGAGCTTCAAGTCTGGTGAGGAAGATGCACACATATTCAGTAGTAATACAAGTTACTATCTGGTGAGTGCCAGCTAGGAGATTTGTTTACTCATTATTTCATCACAAGCAATCATTCAGCAAGTGATTGTTTTCTGCTGACGTGGCACCCTGCAGGACGCTAGGAATGGAGATATATTAGTGAACAAGAGGGATGTGGTCCTGGCCCTTACTTTCTAGAAGGTAAGTTCTATGGGAGTGCAGATAAGAGAGTCCTCAATTCTGACTTTGATGTTGGAGAAGGGTTCTCATGGGAGGGAGCACTGATAAGTAGGATTTCTGTCAGCAGCACTAAGTTGGAAAGTACACTTCAGGGAGGGAGAATAGTCCCACAGTGCTGTGAGAATATATGACATCTTTGGGAAACCATTAACAGCTGGGTGTTGCTAGGGCTCAGGATATATGCAAGGAGCTCCTATGAGGTTCTTAAAGTTCATAAGACTGTTTTTTCATCTTTATGGTCTACAGTGCCCGACATATAAAGAGGTTCAATATATTTATTGAGTAAATGATTGAAATAGGGGAATGGAAGTAGAATTAGATTAGAAAAAAAAAGTGAGATGCAGATGATAAAGTTCTGAGTGTGAAATGCTCAAGAACTTAGATTTATTCTGAAGCCCTGGAGGGTTATCAGTGTTTGGAGTAGGGGAGTGAAACAGTCAGATGAATAAAAATATAGAGAAGCAGACAAATGCATGATATTAACATAAACCAAAACACTGGAGCTGTTGAAAAACAGAAGTGAGCCATTCTGCAAACACGTGGGTTGTATGTGTTGTACACTGACAATATTAAAGTGGAGACTAGCCATCTGTTGGGGACGTGGTATGGTAGATTCTCTCACTCCATTGAGTAAGAGTTTGGATCAGATGGCATTCCTACACTCCCACACTAAAGACTTCAGTTAGCTTCTGAAGAACTAATTTTTTTCTTAGACCTGCTGGAGACAATCTCATTGTTTTGCTATGGTATGCCCTTTCCTATTTTCGGATCTAATCAAAATGTAAAGAGTGGAGTCCTTTAAGAATGACATAACTAATGAATTCAGGGAAAGAACCTTCCCTTGTGCTGTTTTATGCAAATTAATAGAAATGTCTATGATAATTGGATGCTATTTTGGGGTAGTGGAATTGCCTAATTTTTCAAAGTACCAGGAAAGAGGATGATTTTGGCTCTATGGATGATCCTTTTGTTTTAGGAGTCTTGGGCAGGGGCCGGCCAGGTAGAAGGATTGAGTAATAAGCTGTACTGTGGCTTATTGTTAAGCCTTATTGTGCCTCACCTGTGCAGGGCCAAACGTGTAAATTCTGAGGATAAGGTGTCCAGGTGAGGGCTGTTTCAAGTTCTCCTTTCTCTCTCCAGTCCCAACCTCCTTTCTTTTAATTAACAGTGAAACATGGAGAGAAAATCCTGAAGAATCCCTCCTTTCAATGTACCCTTCCTCTACCCTAGTAAGAATAGGAATTCCCAGTTGGATGTTGTAGTAGATATTTGCTTTCCCTCAAGACACACAATGTTGTAATCTCTCAAAAGAAGTAGAGCTGACAGAAACCACACAGTCCATTCAGAACACAAGAGGAATGTAGGGTAGTACCCTCGCTAACAAACAAAGGCATCTCATCTAATACTGATGGATTTGTTACCTCCAGGTTATAAACATTATCATCAATTCCCTCTTTCAACTTTTCTGTTTTTACACTGTTTCACATTTCTCTCATGTACAGAAAGAAACACTTATATGAATGGTAGAAAAGGTAAATAACAATAAAAGCAGATTAAATACAGATGGAAAAACAGTTCCCTCCAAAACAGTAAATATGAATCTTTTCCTAATTTAATTTTATTCTACAGTGTTGAATGAGAGGTAGACAAATGTGAAACTAGAAACAAAACGTGCTACTTTTCAATTTAAAATAAAGAAAAAAATGTTCACTTTTCTTTTTCCAGGTTAAACTTCTTAATTTTGCCTGTATGTATAGTATATAGAAAATGCAGCTTTAGAAATTACTGGATCTAAGTAAATTCAAAGGAGCTTTACTGTCGGTTATGAATATAGTTGATCCATAGTTCCCTTCAGATCTTTCCCTTGATCTAAAATGATATATTGAGGAAAGGTTTAATCCATGCACTATTGTCTTTTTGGTTAGGATTGCTATATTTAAATGATCTGTTTGGGTCTGAGTTGGTGGTTGAGTTGATGGTACTACCAACCAAACTGATTAATGTCATGATGAAAACCATGAAAGGTAGCAATTCAGGAAGAGAACAGGAGTCCTAGCCCAGAGAACACTGCAGCCTCTGTTGTGCGTTCTTGTTCTAGAGTAAAACAGGAGTCAGTACAGTTGACTTGTTGACTCCAAAGCCTTGAGTTTTCTTTGCCCCTTTTGTGGTCTGCATATCCTGCCCCTTATCCCTTATGCTGCCGAAAGCCTCCCTGCTTCCCCTGAGTGGGAGAGGACTCCTCCTGGAGCACTTCCCACAGGAAGTCCTGTCCCAGAGAGCACTACTTTCCACCTCAGCAATGTTTTTGTTCCTGTGGAGTGTGTTGGATTTGCTCCTTTCAGGCTAAGAGCCTTGCTCCATCCCCAAGCAACCTGGTAAACTGATGTGATTAGGGATATTCATGTGTCATGTCATGTGTCATACTCTCAGGTAATCATACTGGCATTTTAACATGTCCCTCCTGGAAACTTGTCTTCACTCTGAGGAGTAACTAATGGAGGTGGGGGAAGGGTACTCAGTATCAGGCACGGCAGGAAGCTACTTGGATCAAAAGCCTCCAAAGAATATGTTTCTACCTCTTTTCCCTAGTTTTAGACCTATTATTGCCCAAAACTGGACTGAAAAGGATGCTGCTCTAGTGGAAAGTTATTTTTTTTCCCATAGATCTTCTGTATATTGGTCTTTCCATAGACAAATTTTGGCCATCAACAATCTTGGGTCTTACGATGGTGGCTACACCTTACCCTTCTGTCCACCACAAAAAGGATTTATCAACTACCTTATCAGATCAGACAAGTGTCAACATGTAACCACCTTGGTCACTGCTTTTTATTAATACCCGAGGATGGACTTATATTAGGCTCTTAATGAGGTTAAAAAACCCCAGCCTCTGACTACCTATCTCCTGGTTTAACTCTTCTACCGTAGATGGATTTCATTCTTCCTGGTGTTTTATTAAAACTGGTTAGCTTGTATGACAGCTAATAATTCTAGTTTGTGGGAAGGAATTAAGTGGCTTATGTTGTACTTTGGCAGGAGTACATTTAGAAATGAAAGCAGACTCAAAGCACTCTGATTAATCTAGGGAAACGAGCCTCCTTCCCCAGTGGGGATGCTGTCTGCCTTGGCAGACTAATTCCTGATGCCAGAGCCTGATCTTAGGGATTTTTTTGTCTTTTTTTTCCCCCTCCTCTTTTGTTGTTGTTTTCTTGGAAGAATGAACTAAGCACTACAGTCATGGCAATTTTCCTGTATTGAATTAGGGTTGTGCCTTCGTTCTTTCTGAACTCCCTTTGATCTGGATGTTTTGGCTGCCCTTGGGGCAAGGACCTAGCAGCTGCAGCACCCTGAGCAATGTTCTAAGGGATGCTACCTGTCCTTGTGCCACCTTGCTCACTCTTCCTGGGATACAAATGTACACCTAGCATGGGACCCAGTGTGTTGAGCTTGTTACGAGAAAAAATGACAGAGTCATCATAGAGCAGCACACTGTGAGTCTGTTCTGAGCAGCATGGTAATTTGGACTGCAGCTGCTCCAGTTATAGCTAAATCTTACCAGATGACATGAGAAAAACTGAATTAAAATAAATAGACTTGAACCCACGGATCCTTGCTGAGAATAATGGATTACATAAGGGGCGCTATTTACAGACTCAAAATGCTAAAATTTCAGCTATGAACGTGGTACTTCCTTAGTTGATTTTTGTAGTGAATTCGTACTCTGCAAATCCTCATATGAATTATAATAAGTAGAAAGGCCAGTTCTTAAGAGAGCAGCATTGCATATAATATCAGCAGATGTAGGGATTAGCAGAGCTTCTGTTTGGGAAATGACTTGGTAGGTTGGACAACAGACACCAAGGCTTTCATGGATAAGTCATCGGTGTAAATTCAGCACAGCCAGTGATGGATAAATGTCACTATCCATATGGCTTGAGTCCTTTGGAAATATGTCTCACTTCTGGCCTTATGAGGCAAGTACATATTGGCTCTGCTATGCTGTGGTACCAAGTTTGGGAGAAATAGAAATAGAAAGAGTACCTCCAGTTCTAGGAATCTAAGATCTGATTTGAGAATCACATTAACATTATTAGATGTTATCATCACCACTTTACAAGTGAAGAAAATGCAGCTCAAAGAGATTAAGCAACATGGCCAAGTTTACGTAGCCACATGGCACAGACACAGTCAAACCCAAGGTCCCCAGATGCCTACCCTGGCTCTGGTCCAACTCAAGTCGAGTGCAGTGTTGATTCCCCAACTCTGAACTTTTCAACTCTTGTAGAATCTGAATCTTTGAAAACCCTAATGCTATTATCAGGAGTCTGTGAATCCACTGGTGTACCAAATATGCCTGTGGCTTCAAAATATCTTCTATATAGATGCATTAATATTTTTCAAAGGTACATAAATGGCCTTGTGGTTAGTTAAAATAGAAATTCATTTAAATGTTTCTCAATACCTAGTAGTAGTATCTGATTATGTATTTTCCTAAATAATATACACCAAAAACATAACCACAGTTTTGGGGGAGGATATGTATTGATAATTGATTTTTAAGATAAAGAAAAAAAATGGCCTTCATATGCAAAGATATTGACAGAATCAATGATCTAGTATTACAGTGCTAGAATTTGAAATTATGTTATTTTGTTGCACCGTATTCGTTCTCTTTGTTGCCCAACTTAAAGGATTTATACTGCAAGGAGGAGGTTGCATTTCTTTTATCTTATTCCATTCAAATCTCCCCAACAATGATGAGTCAGTCATTCCACACATATGAAAGGAACTGGGATAAAGACAGTAAAAGAGAAGTTTCTCCATGTCCTTCATTAGCAACTAGAAACATCTGCTGAAGAAAGTTGATGCTAGACAAAATCTCACAGTGCCTTTTGACATTCTTTAATCACTAGGCATCTTCAAACCTGGGCATCGAAGGTCACCCTCCGACCTCTGTTCAAAAACAGGAAACAGAGGGCGGCTCAAGAAAGATGCAGACAATCTCTGAAACAAACAAATAAATGGAAATTTAATTGGTAGGGAGATAAATAATTTGTGAACCTGCATTTGTGTGACTTGGTGAGGGTGGTTTTCCCAAATTAAAATTTTGTAACGTGTCCATGATGGGCCGTCATGGAAAAATAAAAAAGACATTAAAAACTCCCTAATTTCCAAGTGTTAGAAGGCCAAAGAGACCTTTCTTCAAAAAGACATCCAACATTTTGAAGCCAGGATCTCTCTGTGGTAATTTGGATGTGTTGTATTGGACAAGGAAGAAATGTGCTACACCCAAAAATCAGCTTAAAACATGCCTAAAAGTGCCCACACATATAAAAGACATCAAGAAAGTCTCCATGGAAAAAGAGACCTTGTGTCCAAGAGTGCTGGGGGAAATAGTCACCCTTTCTCATATTTTTCTTGAGTTGGATATGGCATCTTCTTGATCCAAGGCCATAAGTGTGTGAGAGGGGAAAAACCCAACCAGCCCACCCATTACCTTTGCAACAGGGGCTTTAAACCACCTTCCAACCTCGAGGCTCTTTTTATCCAAATGTCACTCTAATTTGAACTTGCTTCCTTGTCTCAACACAGTATTTGACTGGACACCACCTTTCAACAAAAGTTGGTGAAGGGGTTTGTCCCTCTACTCCTGGCATAAATCTAGAAAGCACAAAAAGACTTGAAGTTCATTTGAAAATTTCAGATACAAGTGATGTGGTCCTTTGAAAACATTTCCCATCTGTTTTCCTTGAAGAGCAGGGTTTTGTCTGTCTTGCTCACTGCTAAATCCCTAGCATCTAGAAGACTTCCCAGGCCTGGCAGATAGTAGGCATTCAATAAATATTTGTTGAGTGGATGAATGAATCCATCTCAGTCACGTATCTCTTCTTACGATTATGAGATGAAAAATGCAGGCCTGGCAACAATTGTTAGGCTAGGCTGACTTCCACTGGCAACCTCTTCAGCTGAAGAAAGGATAACTAATTGCCACCACTGCTAGATTTATGTCAGCCTTTCATCATGAAAACTGTTATTTTGCCTCGGTGGCTAGGGATCAAATTAGGTAAGATTAACTAATTGAATTATTATTAAGTGAATATTATGTTTCTGATATTGGGCTCTTTTTTTTTTCCCCCAAAGATTTCATTTATCCATCTGACAGAGAGAGAGAGAGATCACAAGCAGGCAGAGAGACAGGCAGAGAGAGAGGAGGAAGCAGGCTCCCCGCTGAGCAGAGAGTCTGATGCAGGGCTCAATCTCAGGACCCTGAGATCATGACCTGAGCCCAAAGCAGAGGCTTAACCCACTGAGCCACCCAGGTGCCCCTGATATTGGGCTCTTATAGGCTCTTGCATTGTTTCTTGTCTTGATGGGCTCAAAGAGACAGCCTAGAGGAATTTGAGTGTGGTTCTATACTAAAAACGTTTGCATAGAACTACACTCTTGTGATTTTTCTTGTATTTAGATATATTAACCAAATCAAAACGATTACATCAATTTTGGATAACTTAATTTGTTTTTATATTTGTATTTTTATATTTTCTAAATTATATCATGGGTGTATTTTTCTAATCAGAAAAAAAGAAAGTGAAAACATTAACCACTCTACCTAGGACTTCAAATAGAAAGTGGCATTAGAAGGCATAACCTAATTCTCTTCCTTTCAGGGCCTGAATAGCATATTCAGCTGTACAGAAGAGAAGTAAAACAACACGCTTTGTGAATGAATGCAAGAAACGTGATCACTTTAATTGACTGGCCTGAATTGGCATTTGTAACAGTTGTTCTGGTTTCCAAACTTTGTGGGATCTGTGGCCATGCTGACCATTCTGGTAAAGGAAAAATTGCTTCATTTCGTAGAAATTCCAGGTTATAGAGAAAACACCTGAGACCAGGTCAAGTACAATGCCTGACTATAGCAAGTGCATTTCTGAGGCATCATGGTATGAGTGAAAAGAGTAGGGGTTCTGGAGTACATGTTTGAATCTTGACTTCCTTATTTATTGCTCTGTGACTTCAGCAACTTACTTATTTTAGCTTAAGTCGATGCGTCTGAAAAGAGAGAGCATACTATTATTTTCCTTCTATCACCCTAAGGATTCAGTGTAATAATATACTGGAAACATCCAGCATAAAACTTGGGGTACTGTAGACACTCAATTTGGTGAGTTCTCCTTGACCTCATAAGCATGCATGTTCTAGGTCCATAGGTCTCCCATAGGGGAGATATATTCTATCTCTGATGCCTCCCTAAGGAGGGCAGGAAATTAGAAAATAGTTATCCTAACGTCTTTATCTTCATTTAGTAAGTTGAAAACTAGCCTTGAAAGCTAAGGTATTTTGAGGTCTCATCTGTATACATGTGAAAGAGATATTTAGTAAAGGTGCAAATGTAATACATTAGATTTTTATTTTTCTTCAAAACTGCTGTGAACTCAGCTTCAACCTCTACTAGACAGGAGATGCATTAGAAAACCTATTAATCCTGAACCCTCTTCCAGGGAAATAGAAAGGAGGGAGTCAGTTTGTTTTGTTTCAATTAGACACATTTATTTCTGCTCTTTAGCCCATTGACATAATGATAAATGGACAAAAATATTCAAATATTTTAGAAAGCTAAGACCAATGTGTTGAAATAATCTTCTCCCTATTTTAGAGCAAACACAGAGAGAATAAAGGATTTAACAGAAATGGGGAAGGCGTTGAGTGACTAAATCTAGGGTGCCAAAAATACGGGTTCATGAAAGAGTTCCATCAAGGGGGCAGATATTTAAAAACAAAAATTTTCAATTTGCAAATGAATTAGAAATGGTGTTTCTCAATTTAAGTTCCCTTGAAGTTTTTAAGTATACTGGCACTTGTTTTTGTTCCTCAGAATCTGAACTCCTTCTGGTGAGGGTATAGATGCCTACAGTTGAAGCATATGACCTAGAGTGAGGCTCTTGGATGGAGCTGAGGCCTTGGTGGGGATGCCAGTGGCAGTGTCGTACACCGATTATTCACAGGGAACCATCCGTGACTCTTCATCTTCCTTAGTTCGGCCTTTTTTCTCCCAACCTTTTGTTCTCAGCCTTCCTATTGATTATGTTGTGTAAAGAATCTTAATAATTTCCTTTTTTGCTTAAGGAAGTCAGATTGTATATCTATTGCTTGCAACCAAGACCTCACTAATACACGTTGAGTTTTTAAAAATCGCCTTTTCATTAAACTTTTTAAGAGTATATGTTTTGTAAGGAAAGATACACTTATGCTTAAGTATGAAAGGGATATAAAGGAGAGTAGTGGACAGGTTCAAGTGAAGTTCATCTGTAGAGATTTCCCAGGGGTATATTTTAATAGGGGTTGGAAAGCACTGAAAGACATGGATAAGCCTGGAGAAGTTGGGAAGGTAGGGCAGGTGGTAGGCCTGTCAGTTATATCCAGCTTGGTTCTGGTTCATGAAGCCATGAACATTTTTTTAAAGATTTTATTTATTTATTTGTCAGAGAGAAGAGAGAGGCAGGCAGAGGGAGAAGCAGGCTCCCCGATCATCAAGGAGCATGATGTGGGACTCGATCCCAGGACCCTGGGATCATGACCTGAGCCAAAGGCAGACGCTTAACTGACTGAGCCACCCAGGCATCTCAGGCATGAATGGTTCTTTAAAAAGAGCAAATCTTTTAAAAGAGAATGAGAGCTGCTGAGTGTCCTCAAAAAGAGGCCTCCAATCCGATTTGTTGGGTGCCATTTCCTATCCAACTCTCCCTGCAATCACTCACCAACTGCCACTCGATTTCAAACCTCTCATTTCTGTGAGACACTGCAGAGAAGGCGGAAGTTGGCCAATGCAAAGAAACACCTGGAGCCCAACGACATCTTTCTTCAATTATGTTTTTGACTTGGACAGGGAGTGGAAATTCCACTGAGGGCCCAGCAGGTGATCTCCTCTGGGCTATGGACAAAGGCCACATGCTCATGCTACTAGTTAAGCTACCTGTTTTTGTGTTCCAGCCAAACATAATATGCTACCTATCTGAATTGAAGACAGTGAGTCATGCAGCCTCAGAAACTCACTTTCGTGAGAGGATGTGTATCTGTGCCTGTGTGTATAATCTGTTCATGGCCACAAAATAACATCACTGACTTTCTGGAAGGTAATTAGACACCATGTCCCTAGGGGCATGGGAGAATCCCTCAAAACTGCTGGAAATCATCATGTATGAGGGTTTGCTGTACCACCAAGGAGTGAGACTTCTGTGGCCACTAAAGATTGGACTCTCCTGGCTCTTAAACAGTGAGGGTACATAGAGCCCTCTGGAGAGCTCTAGGCTTACTTCCTCCTTGCATTTGTTTTCTGGTCCTCGGCAACTGTCAATACTTCAGGTCAAGGTGGTTAGGACTGGGAACAAAGGATTTCTGTTTGAATCTTAAGATTTTTAAGATAAAGAAATGGCAACTTCAGGTGATGACAGGGCACACAATTGCTGTTGAAAGTCAACAGGAAACGTTAAGAGCATACACTAGAGTCTTCGCTTTCCTGGTGCTCTCAGTGCATATTCTGTTAATGGGCGGGTGAAAACTTTGATGTCAGGGTGTTCAAGAGTGTGTAGGCATACAGTCGGCTGTGTGTTTAAGAAATTGGTTAGTTCCTTTACTCTGTGTTAACTTTTTGTGACTTTTTACTTTGTTATAATTTCAAAAATATTGAAAAGTGACAAGAAATAGGACAAGGAACTCCTATTTGTCCTTTATCCAAATTCACTGATTATTTATAGTTTAACCTATTTAGTTTATCATTCTCTGTGTCTGTATCCATGCATACATACACATACATACAAATAATTTTATATATATGTATATATGTATATATGTAATACTATATATACACACACACATACACACACATATATATATGTAAACCTTAGTACAGTTATCAGTTTCAGGAAAATTTAGTTAATACTAAACCTGAACTACTCTCTATATTCCAAGATTTTTATTATCCCAATAGTATCCTTTATAGGATTTTTTTCTCTACTGTGCAGAATCCAGTCTAGGATTATGTACAGCGTCTAGTGGTTTTGTCTCTGTGGTCTCCTTTAATCTGTAATAGTTCTTCTGCCTTTCTATGTCTTTCTTGACCTTGATATATTTGAAGAATATCTATATTAATCTTTAAAGTATGGTGCCCCTACTTTTGTCCTCTTAACTACTCTAATTGTTCTCATTGCTAACTTCCTGCTACGTATTTCAACCATTGACCCTTTGGCTCCCTTATCTCTATTAATCTTTCTGATTTCCTATTTCTTCCCTCTCTGCATCCTGTAGTGAGATTTTCTGTACTCCTTATAGCAAGAGAGGAAAATGTGCCTATCAGCATTTTGAAATACAATAGCAGACAGTAAAGACCATGTGCTTACTTGGACTTGATTGTCTTGTTCTCTTCCTTTAATTGATCAAATGATTTAATAAGATACCTCTTTCTTTAAAGTACAGAAGTTTATCTATCAAGAAAACCTGACACAGTGTTTATAGCATCCCCCACTTTCTCTTTAAAAATCAGGCCCATTTGTAAAGATTTCAGCAATTAGACACTTTAGAGATGCATATTCTAAAAATTGTTTAGGATCTGAATTCATTTGGGATAAACTCCTAAATATCAGGTAAATGCAACCACCCAGATGTTCTCATCTTCTTACTTCTTTACACTAAATAAATTAGGCAAGGCTCTCAGTTTTGTTCCTATAAGTCTTCTCCTTAAGCAATTTCTCTTTTTGGAAACACTTGAAAGAAGGGGCAGCTCTATCTCACTGGGGTCCAAATGATCAGTGCTTGGCATTCCTTAACCTCACTCTGTAATCTTTTCTGACTATAGTGGTAAGTCTGGCAATTGGTTCTTGGCAATATGCGAGATCAGCTTATTACACCAATGTCAGAAAACAGGAGAATCATACATAGAAATAAACTCTTAATAACTACTCCTGTTTTTATGAAATCTGAGTGAAGTCACAATGGTCAGAGTCAAATGAAAAACTCTTTAGCATTCACTGTGATCTCTGTGAGAATGAGACTCAGAGTTTCAGTGAGGAGTCCTAATTCATATCTAAGACCCAAGCTTCCCGAACAGTCTGGGCAAGTTATTTTTTCTGCTTAATTTCTTCTTTTGCAGAATGGAAATAATTATATCACTGAGATATAATTATGATATATCTATGATATATCATATGAAAATGGCATATCTAGAAAAATGGTAGCAAAGACCCAAGCACAGCATTCATAAATATTCCATCAGGGTCATGATCATTTATGAGGTGTATTGTGAGCAGCTGACACTGATTCACACAAAAGGCAGCCTACTGACAAAGCAATGTTCACCTCCATTTATTTAAAGACACTTCTGAAAGAGATGATGATGGACGATGCCTCTAGGTCTGTGCTGTCAAACAACCTGGATTAAGTAGACTGGCATTGTGATGAAGCTGGCATTTGTGGTGGCTTAGAAAAAGATGAGAGTCACCTGTGAGCACTCTTAAAACATAGTGGAGACTTTTCTGAGCTTGGTATGTGTTGCCTCCTTTCCACATCCCACAAATGCACAGAGTCTTGGTTGCAGTGCTTATGGTGGGAGGACACACACAGCTATGCATGTCTCACACACACATGCACACCCCATATGCCATGTACCAATCACTGCCTTTCATTCAGTCCCTCATTGCCTCTCCTTCCCACTGTCCCACCCCCACCTGCACAAGCCAGCCCTCTTTAGTAGCAAGCCTGTGTGGATCTTCACCATCCCCCCCCTCTTTCTCTCAGTCTCTCTCTCTCTCTCTCTTTCACACACACAAACACACACACACACACACACACACACACACATGCATAAACATATCCAGCTCTGCTCTTATCCCCCCAGAGTCATCTTCTAGGTGACAGCCATCTATACTGCTGAACTAATATATCTGATGAGATCATGAACGATAATAGCTGTATGTTTCCCCTTCTGCCTTATTTCAACAAAAACTTATTGCGGTGAATGCCTTATAGCATCCTGGCAGAACCAGTAAAGAATACTTGTCAGCTGGAATGTTTTTGGCCTTTAAAGCACACCGATTAGGTTGGTAGTCCTTAGGGGGGCTAGTTCTGGGTCACTGCACTTGTTTGCTAATAAAGGAAACATTTTGACTAAATGCAGTTCCTGGAATAGAGCATCAGGTGTCACCATTCTTGGTGAAGAAGTTGAAATTCAAGGCTAAAACAATGGAGAGTTACAGTGACTCACTTTGTTCTTGAGCTCCCAAGTCTGGAAGATTCTGGAAGATGCTCTGTTGCTCATCTAGGATAATATTCATGTCTTACAAAAGTAAAAGTCCCTACTAAGCCAGACAACAGAGTCAGTAAGAGTCTCTGTTAGGTCAGAATGAGTTGCTGTTTTGATACTGTTAAAAAAAAATGATGAAGGAAAAGAGCCAATTTGAACATTGAGGGGTTTTGTTTTAGAATTCCTATATATAGTGATCATCAGTAGTGTTTGATTTTTAGGCTTAGAAAGTAGAGGTTTCTTCATTCACTAATCTTTCCCTGTCACCATCCTCTTTCCTTAGTAATTCACATTTCCATTCTCTTTTTTGCTCACATGTATTTTCCTTGTATTCTGGTTCCCTCTTTAAAGCTTCCTGAATTCCTTTCTTCCCTTTTTCACATTCATCCTTTTCCCTTTTAAAGAATGCTTGCCCACCTTTATACCTAATTTCAAATTTTTTTGTTTTAATCTTGCAGTCCGTCTTATCTTCTTTTCATCTAACTTAAATGCATCTTCCAAACATACAAAGAGTGAGTCATACTCTTCTCGGCCTTATTATAACAAGTTGTCACTGAGTCAGGAAGTGGAACAATCGGCTGTATGTTGGCATGAGCTTTACCTTCCAGCCGCTTTGGGCTCATCACTGAATGCATGCTTCTAAAATGAAGTTGACCTGATCAGCACACTGGCTATGAAGGATATTTCTAATTCACACCACAGTTACCTCCCTGCTTTTATGCAACCATGTACAGACTCTTTATTCACACACAAGTATTTATTCTTAAAAATGGGATTTGATATAGCCTTTAATTTGCAGTTTGCCTTCAAGGAATTTAGTTGCAGTACTTTTAGATATGCTCCCTCAACTGAATCAGTTTTAATAAAACATAAATTAGTGGATGGGGGCTTAAATTTGCCAATCCAGATAAAGTGTACAGGATCATTGTAATGTGAGCTTTCTAAATAAGAATTTGCTGGAATAAATATGATGCCTTGGGGAAAAGTTGGCAATATCATCAACTAATTAAGGAGAAAGAAACAGTGACACCACCTTTGGAAGGAATCTAAGATGCCATATAATTCCACTTTATTCTTGGGAAGCCTTGATGACTATGACATAGGTGATCCAGATAAAACATTAATTTCAAGACCTTGAGGGAGGGAGAAATTGATTTGTTTCCAGTTCCAGAACATATCAGTGGAGGCATCAAGACTTGATCTCAGTTCTTGGCAATTTATACTACAGAAGTTTGGATCCCAGCCCCCCCCACCACCACCACCGAGAATGATACCTTAAAGTTACTATGAAATTCTTTATTCTTAAAAAAAGAATCTTCATGCAGTCTCAGAGTAGAAGTATCTTTATGGTAGCTCTCTGGCCACCCAAACCCAAATATTCACTGAGATGAACTCATATGAAGGCACATGGTAGAAAATAAAACACTTGGAACTCTATGATCTGACATTGTTATGTTAGCATATTGATGACATAGGCCCCCCTTTTTTTTTTCTTTCTGGCAACTCATTTTTTAGTAAGCATGATATATCCTAAACATTTGTTGAAAGGAGAATAACAACTTTATTTTGAAGTTAGGCAAAATTTCACTAGCCTGGAAGTTATTAAGTGGTTTGTCTCCTGCTTATACCATGAGCAACCATTTATATAAAGGTAATGATAATAGGAAGTTTCCTAAACAATTAGAGTATACTATCATTTAGGTTCATTGGTTCATATTTGTGTGCTTTTAAAGGTTTGGGGCAAATTCAGGCAGATTAAAGAAGCCTTACGCTGACTCATTAGGCCATCCTTACAGTTCACGAGCATTGACAATCACAAATACAAGAGTAAAAAGCAGAATTTAGAGTGAGAAGGGACTCCCTTGTTCCTGTGCTCAAACCCCTCATCAGGATGCTGAGGCCCAGACAGCTCACAGGAGGTCTTCTGACTCTGAAACTTGTACTCTTCTCTCTGTTGCCTGGTAAGATGTTACTGAATAAATCAGATTTCCCTAAAATTAGGAGGATATTGGTAATTGCTTTTTCAGAGCTGAGCGGTTTTTTCCTCCAGTCTTTCTTAGGAAGAGGACTAACATTGGCTGGCAAATTGGCCAAGACAAGATACACAGGATATGGCTGTAGAGCAAGGCGTATTTCCTGTGCAGAGTTTACTGGCTTAACCAGAAATTGCATCCTTCATTTCCTACTAAGTTGAGAGTTAAATCTTTCCACAATTTGGCATGTGGGACCAGATATCTGTGTAACACTTGATATCTGTGAAAATGGACAAGAGGTAGAAATACTCCAGTAAAAGGAGAAATACAAATAACGTAGTGGTTGGCTTTTAAATGTACTGAATCTGAAAAATCCATAGGATTAGGCTGATTTTTCAAGTCCAAAGAATATCTTTACACCATTCCATTTATAAACATAGATGGAACCATATGATATGGCCTATTTCATAGATTCAAAAATGGTCAAACATCAGCAATATCTTAGTTCTACCCAGTAGTATGTAACAGAGATCTGTAGGTAACTGGAATGTATCCATACATTTCAAATGACCATGGGTTTTGCATTCCTATTAGTCTCCTTCAGAGTTAGTTGGCTACAGTGAATTAGTAATTGATCCTGAAAAAAAAGTGTGTGTAAGCCATAATCCTGGTCTGTCCCTTACATGTGTCTAGACCTGACTGCCCATACCTGCATGTTTTTACCCCCAGCACTGCTTTCATTTCTCCAGGATAATCTTATGATGTTGCCAGGAAGCCTGCTGCCTACTCCGAAGCCGTCTCACTCTGCTTGTAGGCAGCCTGTCTTCCCCCATGCCTTGTCTGTCAGTTTCCTTCTTTCATTGCTTTCCCACTGATGTGCTCCTAAAAGTTCTCCGCCGTCTCTTTGTTCAACATGCTCCGACACTTCTGCTTAGCTAAATGATGGCTAATAGCAGTGGGATAGGCTGCCAGCTATTATGAGTACTTTGTGGGGAGTCTATCTGACCTTTTTATTATATGGAAGCCTTAAGCCAGTTATTAAGGGAAGAGAAACTGAAAAGAAACCATATGAAGAAAAAAGTGGCAAAGCAAACCTACTTCTAAATCTGCCGACCTTTAATTATCTCGGAAGCAAGAACTTCCTCATTATGAATGATGGAAGAAAATAAAGTTGCAGTCTTATCACCTAATGATAACCCTGTGCTGGCATCAATTACAGATTATCTGTATGATTGTATGGGGATGTCGATTTCAGGAGCTCAGACCAGACTTTAGTGGTCAAGAAAGTTACTCACAGAGTGGTACAGAAAGGTGGATTCAAATGCAGACTTTGCTAAAAAGGGCAATAGTGTTTTGTAATTCAGGTTTGGGTCTTAAATAGGTGCTGTTACCTCAGACGGTGCAAGGGTTGATGTGTATTTGAAATGTCTAGATTCTGCTTCTTGAGTGCTTTAAAATCCTCCCCCCCCAACCAAAAGTTAAATTCTAAACTGTGCTCACCTTTATCTCTTTTCCTTTCAGTACACAGGAGAAATTTTGTTCAGAAAATACCAGTGTTGCTTTGGTAAATGATAAGAAGAACTTACTTGGACTTTTCAAAATATATCTTGCCCCCAGCCTTTGAGGCTTCACCCAAATCACTCACTAAGCCGAAACTTTTTTGAGGTTGAAAGTGTCTGATTCACTTAATTATTAATTATTATTATTATTATTCTTTTGGGCACACCTCTGCATTTCAAGATGTATTATTATAAACATAATCATTTCCAGGCCAAACACAGACAAAAAGTCTTAGAAGAACACAATTTTTGCAGACTAAAGATTTTCAGAAAAAAATTGGATAAGCCATGCACGAGCATTTAAATTTCGGGGTGCTTAAAATAGAAAGTATAAAAATGTCTCACTAGCCCAAATCCTCATCTGACCCAGATCTTTTCATGGTTATAGACCTTGAAGTTTGCCCTCCATTAGTCTGTCAAAGACCCCCATGTTCTATTCAGGATTGATTTCTTGGTTTTTATAAAATACAAGGGTCAGTTTCTCTAAGGAAGTTGCTGTTTATTTGGTAAGCCTTACTAATCCTTTTCCATTATAACAAAAAGACAATATGGCTTATCAAAGAAGTAAAAACAGACTGTTGCTGGATATTTTCACATTCTAACTGGCATTCGGGTCTTGTATGTTTTGTTTTCATGAGATATCTAGGTTTACATGAATAATACACTGGGAGGTTTGGTTGATTTCTCAAACATTATTTTTGGTAGTTACAGAAACCCAAACCAAGAGGAATGTATATGTTTGTGACAATTTAATTATATTTCTATGGGCATAGGAGAGGAAACATCATTAAATCAGTACTTTAACACACCTCGTTAGGGTGAAGCTAAACCATAGTCTGTATGTTTTGAATCAGGTTCTTGTTAAGCTTTTTAACATTTTTGATACTGTCATTCAAAAATATTTTGTATTCTTTTCTTTTGCTATTTATCTGATTTGACTCCAATCCATTTTGTGGTGTTGGCTGGCTTTTTGGTTTGAGTCAAATTTTCCATACAACCCAAAACTTCTTTGCTCTCACTCTGATAATGTTCCTGAAGTCAAGAATAGAGAGCTGAGGAAGAGCTTGTATTAACCTGTCTGGGAAGCATGTTTGTGATCGTTTTTTTTGGGGGGGGGGGTGGTCTTCTTTTTTTCTCCCCTTCTTTTAATAAAACTAATAACCTGAGGTCTTAGCTGAAATAATGGCGATAATAAAAGTGCATGAAAATGCATGTAGTGGGGCACCTGGATGGCTCAGCCAGTTGAGCCTCCAACTCTTAGTTTCAGTTCAGGTCATGATCTTAGGGTCCTGGGGTTGAGCTCCACTTCTGGCTCTAAGCAGAACGGGGAATCTGCTTGGGATTCTCTCTTTCCCTCTGCCCCTCCTCACGGTATACACGTGCTCTCTCTCTCTCTCAAAATAAATAAATCTTAAAGAAGAAAAAAGAAAGGAAAATGCATGATAGCTACTAATCACGCTGAACTTTCTAGTGGCTCACTTGCCTCGTGCTTTTTAATTGACAGAGCAGACGTGCTGGGTGTTTGGAGGGGAACTGATACATGCCTGGATTTATATGGCCCAGAAGCCAAGTCTACTTTTTGGCAAGCAGGAGAGTAGAGGGGTCTGCTCTCATCTGCTGTGATTGGGAATGACATGCTGCTGTGAAGTTCATTCTGGGAGAAAAGTTCATTTCCAAAGGGCAGTTCACTCTGCAGCAGAATCACAAGTGCCTGTCCTCTGATACCTCAAACACAGAACTCAGCCAGTTATCTGGACAAATCAAACCACAGTGTTTCATACTTTGAGGTCATCTTGAAAGGTCATGGATAGTGAGCCCATGCATTTCTCTTTCTTTTTTTTTTTTTTTTAATTTTTTTATTTTAATAAACATATAATGTATTTTTATCCCCAGGGGTACAGGTCTGTGAATCGTTTGGTTTACACATTTCACAGCACTCATCATAGCACATACCCTCCCCAATGTCCATTTCCCCACCACCCTCTCCCATCCCCCTTCCCCCCCGCAACCCTCAGTCTGTTTCTTGAGATTGAGTCTTTTATGGTTTGTCTCCCTCCCAATCCCATCTTTTCATTTTTTCTTTTCCTACCTCCCCCCAAACCCCCCCACCTTGCATCTCCACTTCCTCATATCAAAGAGATCATATGATAGTTATATTTCTCCGATTGACTTATTTCACTAAGCATGATACCCTCTAGTTCCATCCACGTCGTCGCAAATGGCAAGATTTCATGTCTTTTGATGGCTGCATAGTATTCCATTGTGTATATATACCACATCTTCTTTATCCATTCATCTGTTGATGGACATCTAGGCGCTTTCCACAGTTTGGCTATTGTGGACATTGCTGCTATAAACATTCGGGTGCACGTGCCCCTTCGGAGCACCACGTTTGTATCTTTAGGATATATACCCAGGAGTGCAATTGCTGGGTCGTAGGGTAGCTCTATTTTCAGTTTTTTGAGGAACCTCCACACTGTTTTCCAGAGTGGTTGCACCAGCTTGCATTCCCACCAACAGTGTAGGAGGGTTCCCCTCTCTCCGCATCCTCGCCAGCATCTGTCATTTCTTGACTTGTTAATTTTAGCCATTCTGACTGGTGTGAGGTGGTATCTCATTGTGGTTTTGATTTGTATTTCCCTGATGCCGAGTGATGTGGAGCATTTTTTCATGTGTCTGTTGGCCATCTGGATGTCTTCCTTGCAGAAATGTCTGTTCATGTCCTCTGCCCATTTCTTGACTGGATTATTTGTTCTTTGGGTATTGAGTTTGATAAGCTCTTTATAGATTTTGGATACGAGCCCTTTATCTGATATGTCGTTTGCAAATATCTTCTCCCATTCTGTCAGTTGTCTTTTGGTTTTGTTAACTGTTTCCTTTGCTGTGCAAAAGCTTTTGATCTTGATGAAATCCCAATAGTTCATTTTTGCCCTTGCTTCTGTTGCCTTTGGCGATGTTCCTAGGAAGAAGTTGCTGCGGTGGAGGTCAAAGAGGTTGCTGCCTGCATTCTCCTCAAGGATTTTGATAGATTCCTTTCGCACATTGAGGTCCTTCATCCACTTTGAGTCTATTTTCGTGTGTGGTGTAAGGAAATAGTCCAATTTCATTTTTCTGCATGTGGCTGTCCAATTTTCCCAGCACCATTTGTTGAAAAGGCTGTCTTTTTTCCATTGGATATTCTTTCCTGCTTTGTCGAAGATTAGTTGACCATAGAGTTGAGGGTCTATTTCTGGGCTCTCTATTCTGTTCCATTGGTCTATATGTCTGTTTTTGTGCCAGTACCATACTGTCTTGATGATGACAGCTTTGTAATAGAGCTTGAAGTCTGGAATTGTGATACCACCGACTTTGGCTTTCTTTTTCAATATTCCTTTGGCTATTCGAGGTCTTTTCTGGTTCCATATAAATTTTAGGATTATTTGTTCTATTTCTTTAAAAAAAATGGATGGGATTTTGATAGGGATTGCATTAAATGTGTAGATTGCTTTAGGTAAAATAGACATTTTCACAATATTTGTTCTTCCAATCCATGAGCATGGAATATTTTTCCATTTCTTTGTGTCTTCCTCAATTTCTTTCATGAGTACTTTATAGTTTTCTGAGTATAGATTCTTTGCCTCTTTGGTTAGATTTATTCCTAGGTATCTTATGGTTTTGGGTACGATTGTAAATGGGACTGACTCCTCAATTTCTCTTTCTTCTGTCTTGTTGTTAGTGTAAAGAAATGCGACTGATTTCTGTGCATTGACTTTATATCCTGACACTTTACTGAATTCCTGTATAAGTTCTAGCAGTTTTGGAGTGGAGCCTTTTGGGTTTTCCACATATAGTATCATATCATCTGCAAAGAGTGATAGTTTGACTTCTTCTTTGCCGATTTGGATGCCTTTAATTTCTTTTTGTTGTCTGATTGCTGAGGCTAGGACTTCTAGTACTATATTGAACAGCAGTGGTGATAACGGACATCCCTGCCGTGTTCCTGACCTTAGCGGAAAAGCTTTCAGTTTTTCTCCATTGAGAATGATATTTGCGGTGGGTTTTTCATAGATGGCTGTGATAATGTTGAGGTATGTGCCTTCTATCCCTACACTTTGAAGAGTTTTAATCAGGAAGGGATGCTGCACTTTGTCAAACGCTTTTTCAGCATCTATTGAGAGTATCATATGGTTCTTACTCTTTCTTTTATTAATGTATTGTATCACATTGATGGATTTGCGGATGTTGAACCAACCTTGCAGCCCTGGAATAAATCCCACTTGGTCGTGGTGAATAATCCTTTTAATGTACTGTTGGATCCTATTGGCCAGTATTTTGGTGAGAATTTTCGCATCTGTGTTCATCAAGGATATTGGTCTGTAATTCTCTTTTTTGGTGGGATCCTTGTCTGGTTTTGGGATCAAGGTGATGCTGGCCTCATAGAATGAGTTTGGAAGTTTTCCTTCCATTTCTATTTTTTGGAACAGTTTCAGGAGAATAGGAATTAATTCTTCTTTAAATGTTTGGTAGAATTCCCCTGGGAAGCCGTCTGGTCCTGGACTTTTGTTTGTTTGGAGATTTTTGATGACTGTTTCAATCTCCTTACTGGTTATGGGTCTGTTCAGGTTATCTATTTCTTCCTGGTTCAGTTGTGGTAGTTTATACATCTCTAGAAATGTATCCATTTCTTCCAGGTTGTCAAATTTGTTGCCATAGAGTTGCTCGTAGTATGTTCTTATAATTGTTTGTATTTCTTTGGTGTTGGTTGTGATCTCTCCTCTTTCATTCATGATTTTATTTATTTGCGTCCTTTCTCTTTTCTTTTTGATAAGTCTGGCCAGGGGCTTATCAATCTTATTAATTCTTTCAAAGAACCAGCTCCTAGTTTTGTTGATTTGTTCTATTGTTTTTTTAGTTTCTATTTCATTGATTTCTGCTCTGATCTTTATGATTTCTCTTCTCCTGCTGGGTTTAGGCTTTCTTTGTTGTTCTCTCTCCAGCTCCTTTAGGTGTAGGGTTAGGTTGTGTATTTGAGACCTTTCTTGTTTCTTGAGAAAGGCTTGCACTGCTATATATTTTCCTCTCAGGACTGCCTTTGTTGTGTCCCACAGATTTTGAACTGTTGTGTTTTCATTATCATTTGTTTCCATGAATTTTTTCAATTCTTCTTTAATTTCCTGGTTGACCCATTCATTTTTTAGAAGGATGCTGTTTAGTCTCCATGTATTTGCGTTCTTTCCAAATTTCCTCTTGGGATTGAGTTCTAGCTTCAGAGCATTGTGGTCTGAAAATATGCAGGGAATGATCTCGATCTTTTGGTACCGATTGAGACCTGATTTATGACCCAGGATGTGGTCTATTCTGGAGAATGTTCCATGTGCACTAGAGAAGAATGTATATTCTGTTGCTTTGGGATGGAATGTTCTGAATATATCTGTGATGTCCATCTGGTCCAGTGTGTCATTTAAGGCCTTTATTTCCTTGTTGATCTTTTGCTTAGATGATCTGTCCATTTCAGTGAGGGGAGTGTTAAAGTCCCCTGCTATTATTGTATTACTGTTGATGTATTTCTTTGATTTTGTTATTAATTGGTTTATATAGTTGGCTGCTCCCATGTTAGGGGCATAGATATTTAAGATTGTTAGGTCTTCTTGTTGGACAGACCCTTTGAGTATGATATAGTGTCCTTCCTCATCTCTTATTATAGTCTTTGGCTTAAAATCTAATTGATCTGATATAAGGATTGCCACCCCAGCTTTCTTCTGATGTCCATTAGCATGGTACATTGTTTTCCACCCCCTCACTTTAAATCTGGAGGTGTCTTCGGGTCTAAAATGAGTTTCTTGTAGGCAGCATATGGATGGGTTTTGTTTTTTTATCCATTCTGATACCCTGTGTCTTTTGATTGGGGCATTTAGCCCATTAACATTCAGGGTAACTATTGAGAGATATGAATTTAGTGCCATTGTATTGCCTGTAAGATGATTGTTACTGTATATTATTTCTGTTTCTTTCTGATCTACTACTTTTAGGGTCTCTCTTTGCTTAGAGGACCCCTTTCAATATTTCCTGTAGAGCTGGTTTGGTGTTTGCAAATTCTTTCAGCTTTTGTTTGTCCTGGAAGCTCTTTATCTCTCCTTCTATTTTCAATGATAGCCTAGCCGGATATAGTATTCTTGGCTGCATGTTTTTCTCGTTTAGTGCTCTGAATATATCATGTCAGTTTTTTCTGGCCTGCCAGGTCTCTGTGGATAGGTCCGCTGCCAATCTAATGTTTTTACCCTTGTATGTTACAGACTTCTTTTCCCGGGCTGCTTTCAGGATTTTCTCTTTGTCGCTAAGACTTGTAAATTTTACTATCAGGTGACGAGGTGTGGACCTATTTTTATTGATTTTGAGGGGCGTTCTTAGCATCTCCTGGATTTTGATGTTTGTTCCCTTTGCCATATTAGGGAAATTCTCTCCAATAATTGTCTCCAATATACCTTCTGCTCCCCTCTCTCTTTCTTCTTCTTCTGGAATCCCAATTATTCTAATGTTGTGTCGTCTTATGGTGTCACTTATCTCTCGAATCCTCTCCTCGTGTTCCAGTAGTTGTTTGTCTCTCTTTTGCTCAGCTTCTTTATTCTCTGTCATTTGGTCTTCTATGTCACTAATTCTTTCTTCTGCCTCATTTATCCTGGCAGTGAGAGCTTCCATTTTTGATTGCACCTCATGAATAGCTTTTTTGATTTCAACTTGGTTAGATTTTAGTTCTTTTATTTCTCCAGAAAGGGCTTTTATCTCTCCGGAGAGGGTTTCTCTAATATCTTCTATGCCTTTTTCGAGCCCGGCTAGAACCTTGAGAATTGTCATTCTGAACTCTAGATCTGTCATGCTACCTATGTCTGTATTGATTAGGTCTCCAGCCTTCGGTACGGCCTCTTGTTCTTTTTTTTGAGGTGAGTTTTTCCGCCTTGTCATTTTGTCCAGGTAGGATTTGCTTTCTCCTGCTGTGGAATTCCGCTGTTCTTGGTGACTGAAGTTGGTTTTGGATGGTTTCTTGTTGATCTTCTGGGGGAGGGGCCTGTTGTAGTGATTCTCAAGTGTCTTTGCCGCAGGCGGAATTGCACCGCCCTTGCCAGGGGCCAGGCTAAGTAATCCGCTCGGGTTCGCTTTCGGGAGCTTTTGTTCCCTGAGCGCTTTCCGTAGAGTCCGGAGGACGGGAATGAAGATGGCGGCCTCCCAATCTCTCGGCCCGGAGGAGCCGAGAGCTTGGGGTTCCGCTCCTCAGTGCACTCTCAGAGCAAAGCGCCCAATAGCCCCGCCTCCCTGGCTTGCGGTCGCGCCTCGAGGAAAGCAGTCAATTGTTGGAGCTGGAGAAAAGCGCCGGGTCGCTTTTGTCTCCGTGGCCTCCGGCCGCGCTCCGAGCCCACCCAGCCTGCGACCGGCACAAGGTAACCCCGGGCTTAGAGCTCACTCCTCGGCTTTGTCGCTATAGCCGGCTTCCCCGCTCTAATACCTGCGAGCTCTGCGGCACTCAGACATCCCCAGTCCTTCTGTGACCCCGCGGGTCCTGGGGTTATGCTGACCCCGCCTGGGTTTCCCCCCAGTTTAGCCTCTGGAGCGATGTCTCCCAGTGGAGCCGACTTTCAAAAGTCCCGATTTTGTGCTCCGTCGCTCTGCCGCTTGCCGGGTGCCGGCCCCTCCCCCCGGGGTCTATCTTCCCGTCGCTTTGGATTCACTTCTCCGCAGGTCCTACCTTTCAGAAAGTGATCGATTTTCTGTTTCTGGGATTGTTGCTCTTCTTCTCTTCGATTTCCCGTTGGATTTATAGGTGTTCACAATGGTTAGATAAGCTATCTAGCTGATCTCCTGCTACCCGATGTCGTCTCAGCCTGCTCCTTCTTCGCCATCTTGACTCCTCCGCATTTCTCTTTCTTGCCGTAAGCTTTGTGTTCCCCCAAACCTCATTTTGCCAGTTCACCCCTTTTCCCTAAAAAATGTATAGTCTTCTTGTGGTTGCTTTCTTGGAGCTTCTTGAGGGTGTGTGAATTTGGTAGACTTACTGCTTCTCCTTTTTTTTTTTTTCAAATGACATGTAATTCTCCTTGAAACAGCATTAAATTAAGTGATCCCTATATTTTAATTTATTAATGTAGGAGAGGAGTGTGGGAGAGGAGTGGAAGGGAATAAAGAAGAGGACGGGGAACTGACATTTCCTGACTGATTGCCATGAACCAGGCATCCTGCTTGGTGTTTTATGAACATCGTGTCATAAATAATATAATTAAGATGATTTTAAATCATGAGGATAATTACCCCCATCCTCTATCTCAGTTTAATTAGTAGATACAACTCCATGCGTTTGATCCATCTTTGGATGGCATTCTATGGATCAGACCTCTTCTCAAGCCAAAAGAATATGAAATTGTAGCTATCATAAATAAAACCAGTCTTTAAATTGCTTTGTATACACAAACTTAGCAGACTTCATTGTTTGTAGAAGCAGTATATCATGGTGTATAGCCAGGAGCAAGGCTTGAATTCAAATTGGAACTTTAATGCTGACTAGATTATGTGAGTTGATCATCTTTTGACCCTTCTGTTTCTCACCAGTACAATGAAGATAAAAATAGTATCTACTAATGTCTAAGTAGAAGGCATTTTATTATTATTAAGAATATTATTATTTATTATTATTAATTATAATCACCATCACTATTATTAAGTGTCCAACTCAATGGCATAAGCAGATACTGGTTCTTAGAATGTAAAACTAAAAATGGATGTAAGCAATATTATAAAATCAAGGATAATGTGGGTTAGGAAAGACTATATGGAAAAGGGACAAAAATCTCACAAATTTTTAACAGTCTTTCATATTCCTCCTTTCTTTTCTATTCCCACTGTTAGCTGAAGGCCCACCACCTCATACCTGAATCAGATGGTGTCTAGCTCTACTAGTGATTTTTGAATTTTATTTACCTGCCTTATCATTCTAAAATATAGCTTTCACTGCATCAGTCTCTCTACTAAAAATCCACGTGCCATTTCCCGTCTGCCTATCCGTTGAAGCCCACATTCCCCAGTGGAGTGGTAAAAGCTCTTAGGATCTGACTCCAGACTCTAGTTACTCTGCTTCTTAGGGTCTCTAGCATGAATATCCTATTTCATTTGACCTGTAGCTTTCATATGCCGATTTCTTCCTTCTGTCAGTCTACAACATACATCCCTATGTTCCCTTGCTTGAAATTCTTTCCCCTTTTCTCTTCATCTATCCAAATTCTATCCATCTTCCAAGACCCATATCCTTTGTGTTATTCCATGGTAGACTAAATGCTGAATCTAAATAGAGTGAGTATGAGTGGACCTGTGAATATGATGGGATAACCCTATCCTTGATTAGGCTATTAAAGTAATGGGGTGTCATTCCTGTATTAGTGTGACAATACTTAAGCCTCCGTAGTAAATTGGCTTTCAGAGATTTGAAGGAAGAGGAGTGCTTTCCTGCTGGCCTTAGAGAAGCAAATTGCCGTGTTATAGAGAGAGCCATGTGACAGGAAACTGAGGGTAGCCTATGGGGTCTGAGAGCAATCCCCTACTGACAGCCAGTCAGAAAGAAGGCACCTCAGTCCCATAACTGCAAGGAATTAGAATTGGCAAACAACCAGTGAGTTCAAAAGAGGACCTGAGCCTCAGATAAGATCACAGTCCCAGCTGATAACCTTGATTTCAGCCTTATGGGACTCTGAGCAGAGTGCCCGGCTAAAATGTGCCAGACTCCTGCCTCACAGAAGCTTTTTGTAAAATAACAATCTGTATTAGTTTAAGCTACTACATTTGTGGCAATTTGCTACAAGCCATAGAAAATGACTATGGTGGGTAATTTGAAGTCTCCTTAGACCATGTTTGTGAGTTCTGAGGTTTAGTTCCTGGTAGCACAGATGACTATCTCATTGATTCATTTGTGTATTTTCCCATGAGTGGCACAGGTATTGTTTCTGTCTCCGAAAACATTGAGAGAAGTAGAGCAACTATAAGTGTTATGAAATAAAGGATTAATTGTAGGAATCAGACTTTACACAATTGTCAGATGAGCTGGGAAATTAAAGTTCAGAAGGGAGAGTTGGAGAATTAGAGAATAATGAGACTCACCAGCTCTGCAGCACTGGCAGGGATGGACCTCTTTCTTAGTGATAACAAGGGACAAGGAAAACAACTTATTCTTTACCTTGAGCCTCTAAAAACCTCACTGAGATGGTGGGCTGACATTTGTCTGAAAGCAACTTTATTGAAGTACAATTAAATACAACATTTTAGCGTTTGGTTTGATGCATTTTAGCAAATATATACACTTGGGTAACCACCACCACAACCAAGATCTAGAACATTAATTCTCCTTCCTTGGGCCCAGGTAACTATAACCCTCTTTCAGTCACTCTAAATTAGTTTTCCCTGTTTCAGTATCTCCTATGTATAGAAGCACCCTATGACCTCTTAGGTAATTGGTTTCTTTCACTATCATAAGGTTTCTGGATTCTTCCATGTTGTTGTTTGTGTCAGTAGTTTGTTTCTTTTTATGGCTGAATTGTATTTCATCATATGGATGTACCACAGTTTGTTTATTCATTCAGCATTTGATGAATATTTAGGATTCAAGTTTTTGGATATTATTAATAAAGTTTCTGTGCACATTCATGCAAAGTGAATACTTAGGTGGAATTGTCTGGGTCCTATGAAAAGTATATGTTTAACTTTATAAGAAACTGCCAAATATCTTTGTGAAGTGATTGTACAGTTTTATACTTCCATCAGCAAAATATGAGAGTTTATTTGCCTCATTTCCTAGCCCAGATTTGGTATTCTCTCTCTTTAATTATATCATTGCAAAATATAAAATACTATTTGGTGACTATCATTTTTATATCAGTGCTAACTAATAATATTGAGTATATTTTTATGTACTTACTGGCCATTTATGTGATTTCTGATGCATTTTCCCACCAAATACTTTCATATTTAAAAAATTAGATTGTTTGTCTTATTTTGAGCTCTAAGAATTCCTTGTACATTTTAGATATAAATCTTTTGCACTGCAAGTATTGCAGTGCAAAAAGATATAAATCTTTTGCACTGCAAGCCACTGATATGTGGCCTGACTTTTTAATTTTTTTAAAAGATTTTATTGATTTGAGAGAGAGTGAGAGAGCATGAGCAGAGGGGCAGAGGAAGAGGGAGAAGCAGACTCCCTGCTGAGCAGGGAGCCTGACATGGGACTGGTTCCCAGGAACCTGAGATTATGACCTGAACCAAAGGCAGATGCTTAACTGATGGAGCCACCTTGACGTTTCCATTTTTAAATAGTGTCTTTTAAAGACAAATTTTTAAATTTGATGAAGTACAACTTTTCTATGATTAATGACCTTTCTGAGAAATCTTGGCCTACTCTAAGGTTGCAAAGACTTTGATGGTTCTTTCAGAACTTTTGTAGTTTTAGTCTTTATATTTTGGTCTATGATTTATTTTGCATTAATTTTATACGGTAAAAGCAAGAAATAAAGAGAATATCCTTTTCTGTTGAATTTCTTTGGTAACTTTTTCAAAAACAATTTGCCATAGAATTTGAATTCATCTCTGGACTTTTTATTCAGTCCCATTGGCCTGTTTATATATCTAAACATATGACAATACCACACTTTCCTGATTACTTAAGCTTTATAATAAATCTTGAAATCAGGGTGAGTCCTCCAACTTTGTTCTCCTTTTACAAAATTGCTTTGGCTAATACAGGTTCTTCTGAATTTTCTATAAATTTTAGAACCAGATTTTTAATATCTACAAAAAAAGGGAAAGCCTTCTATCTGGGGTTTTGACTGGGATTACATTATGTTTGAAAAATTCATTTGGAGAGAATAGTATTTTAGCAATACTGTCTTCCAATTTGTGAACTTGATATATATCTCCCCATTTACTTAGGTCTCCTTCAGTTCCTCTTGAATTATTTTTTTTTTACAGTTTTCAGTATGCAATGAATCTATTTATAGATTTCATTAAAATATTAAATATATTTTAAGTATTTAACATTTTGGATGCTATCATAAGTAATATTGTTGTTTTATTTTATTTATTTTTAACAATTTATTTATTTATATGAGGGGGGGAGGGGCAAAAGGAGAGGGAGATAGAAACTTTAGTTGACTCTTCACTGAGCTCAGAGCCCATGTAGAATTCAGTTTCAAGGCTCTGAGATCATGACTGGGGCCAAAACCAAAAGTTGGATGCTTAACTTCACCACTCAGGGGTCCCAATAATATTGTTATTTTAATTCTATATTTAATTAATTTCTTTACTATTAGTATAGAGGAATATGGTTAGTTTTTGTAATTGCCTTTGTATACTGAAATCTTGAGAAAATCATTTGTAACTTTTTAAATATTCCTTATGATTTTTACACACACAATCATTCAAATGAAGACTTTTTTTACTCCCTTTCCAATATTTTTGACTCTTAATTCACTTTTCTTGCCTTATTGCATGGCTAGGACCTCCAAGACAGTGCTGAATAGAAATGGTGAGAATGTGCATTCTTGTCTTGTTCCCGAAGGGGAAAGCATCTATTCTTTTAACATTGTTATAGTCTTAGCAGTAGGTTTTTTGTAGATGATGTTTATCAGATGGAAGAAGTTGACTTCTACTCCTAACTTCCTGAGAGTTATTATCATGAATGTATATTGCATTTCTTTTTAAATAATCCTCTATATGTTCTTTATTCTGTTAATATGATAAATTATATGATTGATGTTTCAAAAGTTAAACCCACCTTATATTGTTGAGATGTATCCCCGATTGGTCATGGTGTATTATACTTTTTAAATGTTATTAGATTAATTTATTAATAATTGGTTAAGAAACTGTTTATGTTCATGGGGAATATCAGACTTTAATTTCTTTTCTTATAATGACTTTGGTTTTGATATCAGAGAATTCTGGCCTCATAAAGTAGGTGGGGATATGTTCCCTCTACTACTATTTTCTAAAAGAGTTTGTGTAAGATTATTATTATTTTGTCTTTAGACATTTGATAAAATTTAGTACTAGAACAAATTTGGCTGGGAATTTTCTTTGTTGAAAGGTTTTTAATTTCAAATTCAATATCTCTAACATATATGGGACTATTCTTCCTGTTACTGATTTCTAATTTATTTCATTGTGGTCAAAGAACACATAATTTCAATAATTTCTATTATATTGAAACTTCATTAATGACCCAGAATATACTATATTTTAGCAATCATCCCATGTTCACTTGCTGAGTATGCTTTCTGGTAGTTTGAGTGTAGTATTATATAAGTATTAAGTCAAATTGGTTGGTAATGTTGATATATATATAATGTTGATATATAATATATATATATAATGTTGATATGTAGATATATATATATATATCTGATTTCTATATTTCTCTCTCTATTTCTGATTTCTATCTGATTTCTGATTTCTATGTTTCTCTCTCTATATATCCTGATGTTTTTTTGTCTTCCTGTTCTATCAATTGCTGAGACAGAAGTGTTGCAGTCCCCAGTTATAATTATTGATTGGTCTCTTTCAGTTGTCAGTTTTTGCTTTACATATATTAAAGTTTTGAAATCAGTTATACTCATGTTAGAATTATTGAATTTTATTTATGAGTTGACTCATCAATTATGAAATGTCCTTCTTTATTTCTGGTAATGTATCTTGTCTAATTTATCTGATATAAGCATTAGAGCTTTCTTATGATTAGTGTTTTCATGACATATCATTTAATATCTTTTCACTTTAAATCTGTGTCTTTATATTTTATGTGAGTTTCTAATAGACAGAATATCATTGGGTCTTATTTTTTAGTTCAAAAAACATTGCCTTTCCTCCCAGCAAGCAGAAGTCCAAAACTAGGTAGCATCACAGGGGAATTCTACCAAACATTTAAAGAAGAGTTAATATCTATTCTTCTCAAATTGTTCCAAAATAGAAGAAGAAGAGAAACTTCCAAATTCATTTTGATACCAAATGATACCAAAACCCGATAAAGACACCACACACACAAAAAAGAACATAAATGAAATAATCCTCACAAAATACTAACAAACTGAATCCAGCCATACATTAAAAAAAAAATCATTTCCCACAATCAAGTGGGATTTATTCCTGGTTGTCAGGGTGGTTCAGTATTCACAAATCAATCAATGTGGTACATCACATTAATAAGATAAAATATAAAAATCATATGATCATTTTAATAGATGTAGAAAAGGCATTTGACATGATTAAAACTCTCAAGAAAGTAGTTTAGAGGGAATATACCTCATCATAATAAAGGAGATATATATATATATATATATATATATATATATATATAAATTATATATATATAAAACCCACAGCTAACTTAATGGTGAAAAACAGAGCGTTCCCCCTAAGGTCAGGAATAAGACAAGTATCTCCACTCTCAGAACTTCTAATTCAACATTGTACTGGTACTGGTACCATAGCCACGGCAATCAGACAACAAAAAGAAATAAAAGCATACATATCAGTAAAGAAGAAGTAAAACTTTCACTATTTGCAGAGGACATGTTACTATACATAGAAAACCCAAAAGACTCCACCAAAAAACTGCTAGAACTGATAAATGAATTCAGTAAAGTCACAGGGTACAAAATCAGTGTACAGAAATCTGCATTTCTATACACCAATAATGAAAAAGCAGAAAGAGAAATGAAGGAAACAATCCTATTTATAATTGTACCAAAATAAGATATCTAGGAATAAAACTAACCAAAGAGGTGAAAGACCTATTCTCTGAAAACTTACGCACTGATACAAGAAATTGAAGACATGGAAAGACATTCGATGCTCATGGATTGAAAGAACAAATATTGTTAAAATGTCTATGCTACTCAAAGCAATCTCACACTTAATGTAATCCGTACCAAAATACCGCAGCATTTTTCACAGAACTACAGCCATCTAAAATTTGTATGGGACCACAAAAGATCCCAAATGGTCAAAGGAATCATGAAAAAGAAAAGTGTCAAAATTCTAGACTTCAAGTTATATTAGAAAGATACAGTGATTAAAACAGTATGGTACCGGCACAAAAATATTCTATTTCTCAGAATAGAAAACCCAGAAATGAACCCACAACTGTATAGTCAATTAATCCTCAACAAAGCAGGAAAAAATATCCAGTGTGAAAAAGACAATCTCTTCAATAAATGGTGTTGGGAAGACTGGACAGCCACATGCAATTTCAGGTCTAATAAACTGGACCACTTTCTTATACCACACACAAAAATAAATTCAAAATGGAAAATGGATTAAAGACCTAAATGTGAGACCTGAAATCACAAAAATCCTTGAAGAGAAAGACAAAAACCTCTTCGACATTGGCTATAGCAACTTTTTCCTAGATATCTCTCATGAGGCAAGGGAAACAAAAGCAAAGATAAACTATTGGGACTACATCAAAATAAAAAGCTTCTGCACAGTGAAGGAAATAGCAATCAAACTAAAAGGCAACCTACGGAATGGGAGAAAATATTTGCCAATGACATAACAGATAAAGGGTTATTATCCAAAATATATAAAGAACTTATACAACTCAACACTGGAAAAACAAATAGTCCAATTTAAAAATGGGCAGAAAACATGAATAGACATTTCTCCAAAGAAGACATCCAGATGGCCAACAGACACATGAAAAGATGTTTATCATCACGTACTGTCAGAAAAATTAAAATTAAAACTATAATGAACCTGTCAGAATGGCTAAAATCATGTGGAGAAAAAGGAACACTCTTGCACCATGGATAGGAATGCAAACTGGTGCAGCCATTGTGGAAAACAGTATGGAGGTTTCTCAAAAAGTTAAAAATAGTTCTGTCCTATGATCCAGCAATCACACTACTGGGTATTTACCCAAAGAATAAAAAAAATCACTAATTTATTTATTTATTTATTTATTTTTTAAATCACTAATTTAAAGGGATTCATGCACCCCTATGTTTATAGCAACATTAGTTATACAATATCCAAGATATGGAAGCAGCCCAAGTGTTGTTAATTTTTTTAACAGATTTTATTGATTTATTTGACAGAGATCACAAGTAGGCGGAGAGGTAGGCAGAGAGAGGTGGGGGAAGCAGGCTCCCTGCTGAACAGAGAGCCTGATGCAGGGCTGGATCCTAGGACCCTGGGATCATGACCTGGGCTGAAGGAAAAGGCTTAACCCACTGAGTCACCCAGGCACTCCGTGTTGTTAATTTTTAAGTCTTCTTTGACTGATATGGATAAAGATGCAATACACACACACACATACACACACACACGCACACACACACACACGAATATTATTCAGCTATAAAAAAGAATGAGATCTTTTCATATGCAAATACATGGGTGGAGCTAGAGAGTTTAATGCTAAGCAAAATGTCAGTCAGAGAAAGACAAATACCATATGATTTAAGAAACAAAATGAGCAAATGGGGAAAAAGAGAGAGAGAGAGAGACAAACCAAGAAACAGACTCTTAACTACAGAGAACAAGCTGATGGTTACAGGCAGCATGGGGGATGGTGGTGGCAGGAAGGATAAGATTAATAGGTGATAGGAATTAAGGTATGCACTTATTGTAATGAGAATCAGGTAATGTATGGACTTTTTGAGTCACTATATTTTACACCTGAAATTAATATAACACTGTATGTTAACTAACTGGAATTAAAATAAGAACTTAAAAAAAAAAACACAAAAAATACTGCCTTTCAATCGATGATTTTAGTACATTTACATTTAACATAGTTAACAGTATGATTTTGTGATTGTGCAAAATATTCATCTCTAGCTTATCACAATCTGCCTTTGAAGAGTATTATACCTCTTCATGTGTAATTTAGGAACCTTAAAAGAGTATAGTTCCATTTCCCCCATTTTTTGGTTATTGCTATCATATCTTTTATTTCTGTTTATTATAATCCCCCAGTACTTTGCTATTATTTTTACTTCAACTTTTCAATTAATTTCTAAGAAATGAAAAATGAGAAAATATCTTTTATATTAACTCATATATTTATAATTTTGCTTCTCTTTTTCTCCTATATGTAAATCTGATTTTTCATATAATTTTATTTTCTGTTAGCCTAAAGAATCACTTTTAATATTTCTTATGATGTAGGTCTACTGGTGACAAATTCTCTCAAGTTTTTGGAAAAACTTTATTTTTGCATTTCTTAAAGTGAGAAGTCAGCACACATTATCTCTGCTCCTCTATGTGTACTATATCTTTCCCCCCATGTGGCTGCTTTTAACATTTTTCTCTTTATCACTGCTTTTCACCAATTTGATTATGGTATGTTTTGGTATGATTTTCTTTGTGCTTATCTTGTTTGGGCTTGTTCAGCTTCTTGGATATGTGGTTTTATAGTTCACAGTATGTTTGGAAAATGTCCATTATTTCTTCAAATATTTTTTTCTGCCCCATTGTCTCTTCTCTTCCTGGGGCTTAAATATATGTTCAGTCTTCTGATACTGTCTCACTTACCAAGGTTTTATTAATTTTTAAGCCTTTTCTCTCCACTGTGCTTTGGTTTGATAGTTTCTATTCTCCAGTTGATAATCTGATACAATTATAATTATCATTATACAGTTAAACTCTAATAATCTAGGTGTATTAGTTTCCTATGGCTGCCATAACAAAAAACCACAAAATGGGTGATTAAAAACAATAGAAATCTATTGTTTTCATAGTTCTGGAGGCCAGAAATCTGAAGTCAAGTTGTCAATGAAACCTGTTAAGAAGAAACTTTTGTCATCTTTTCTGGCTCCTGGTGTTTGCTGACAATCCTTGACATTCCTTTTCTCAAAGAAGCATTGCTCCAATCTCTCTCTCTCTCTCTCTCTCTCTTTAAGATTTTATTTATTTATTAGAGAGAGGGAGAGAGAGAGAGAGAGAAATAGCAGAGGGAAAGGGAGGAGCAGACTCCTTGCTGAGCAGAGAGCCCAGTGTGGGACTTGATCTCAGGGTCCTGGGATCATGACATAAGCTGAACCAGATGCTTAACTGAATGAGCCACGCAGACATTTCAACATTGCTCCAATTTCTGCCTCTACTGGCACATGGCCATCTTCCTATGTGTCTTTTGTCTTGTAAGAATACCAGTCATATTGGATTAAGCATCATTTTATTCCAGTATGATCTCATCTTAACTAATTACATGTGCAATGACCCCTTTTCCAAATAAAATTGCATTCTGAGGTATTGGAGGTTAGGACTTCAACATATCTTTTTGGAGGGCACAGTTGAAGCAGTGAAATTTTCATTTAGATGTTACTTTTTTTTTTTTTTTTACCCTTTTAGAAGTTCTCTTGAAGATATATTTTCCATTTTTTCCTTCATATTATAATAGATGTTTTCAAATAATTGTTTGCTAACTCTATCAGCTCTAACATTTCTGACTCTTTTTCTGTTGACTGGCTTTTTTCCTGGAGTGAAGTCTTGTTTTCCTGTTTCTTGATTGAATGTCACACATTGTGAATGTTCTTATTTTTGAGTGCTGGGTTCTGATTGTCTTCCTTGAAACATTATTGAGCTTTGTTCTGGTAAGCAGATAGTTAATTGTAGAATAGTTTAATCCTTTTTAGGTTGTTGGGTTTTGGTTGTTGTTGTTGTTTTTTTTTTTTTTTTTCCAGCCTTTTTTAGGATGGGCCTAGAATAGCCATTACTCAAGAGCTAGTTTAATCCTACTACTAACACACGACTCTTTTGGAATCTCTATTGATTTTCCCCAGTGTTCAGGGAGGTCTCTCTTTTCTGATTGATCAGAACCTAAATAGCTCCCTACCCTGTGTGAGCACTGGAAATTGTTCATCCTGTCACTCTCTATCTTTGCCTGGCATCATGAAGATTCACTCTGTACGTATACAGCCTATTAATCAACAAAAGACTCAAGGGACCTGTAGTCAGGTTTCTAGAGTTCTCTCTCTCTGCATAGTTTCCTTCCTTCTGGTATTCAGTCCCACAAATTTCTACTCCCTTATCCTCCTCAAATTCAGATTTCTGTCTTTAGTGCTATAGGCTGGTAAGTGCTTCCAGGCAGAAATCTAGGGTGATCCTAGACCTTATATTGTTGTTCCCCTCTCTTAGAGATCACAGTCTTTGTTGCCTATTGTCTTAATGTTTGATCAGTGTTATTTCATGTGTTGTATCCAGTTTTATGATTATTTATGGTGGCAGAAGGGTAAGTCTTACACCAGTGATTTTTAGATGAGCTCCTGAGTGTTTGTGGAATTGATTGCTCATCTTCAAGCACTTATGTGTCTTCTTAAGCTTTTTACTCACCACATTCAATCAGCATATCTTCAATATATTGGGAAAGTGTTCTGTAGAATGAAGAGATGACCAAAGTCCTGTGCCTAAGTTATAATTGAGAGTAGAGAATTAATACAGCCCTGAGCAGTTGTAGAATATTGAATGTATACTGGTGATTTTTCAAGCTGAACCTTCAAGTTAAAAACAAGAAGCTTCTGGTGGTCTTTACGAACAAGCTCAAGAAAAGTAGTACAAAAACCAACCAAACAAGGGCACCTGGGTGGCTCAGTGCTCTCTGCTCAGC
>NW_027666395.1:0-180695 GCF_963455335.1 Martes martes | reverse complement strand
ATTTACCTGATTTCTCTATCAAATGAATTTTTAAAAATCCAAGAAAGAAAGAAAGATAGGAAGAAAGAAGCTCCAAAAACCCACAATGAGTTTTTGGTGGGTGCTTGTCAAAGGGACACAAGAGTGAATTGAGAGAGCACCCAATGGCCAAAGCTAGAACAATTCAAGAAACAACATGAGTAAAGTGTATCAAATAAAAACATAAAGAATAAAATAAATATCCATGAAGCCATATTGATATTAATAAATGATTGAATAAACAGATATCTGGGGGAGAAGAGACAAGTGTCCCCTCCAGAAAATCCATTAGCCCAGTCTAGTCATGAAAAAAACTATCAGACAAATTCCCAATGAGGGACACACTATGAACTACCTGACCATTACTCCTCAAGCTGTCAAGTTTGTCATCAAAAAAAGATAGTCTGAGAAATTGTCACAGCCAAGAGAAGACTATGGACATGTGGCAATCAAATGTGATGTGGTATTCTGGTTGGGATCCTGGGACAGAAAAAAAGCATTAGGTAAAAGCAAAGGATATTTGAACAAAGGATTAATAGATAATAATGTGTCAATACTGGCTCATACATTGTGACAAATATACTAATGTTAAAATATTGATAATAGGGGAATAGGATGTGAGGTTTATGGGACTTTTCCATACTGTCTTTGCAATCTTTCTCCAAATCTAAAAGTATTCTAAAATTAAAAGTTTATTTTTAAAAAGGAGAAGTGGGTGACATTAATTTTAATGATGTACTTTACTCAACCTTATGTACCCAAATGATTATCATTACAACCATTATCAATATAAAACATTTACTAATGGGGTAGCTTACTTTTTTTTTTTTTCATACTGAGTCTTTGAAATGCAATGTGTATTCTACACTTACAGCACATCTCAGTTTGGATGCTAAATTGTCATTGGAAATATTGATCTGTATTTAGTTAGTTTTCCTAAAATTTACAGTTAAAAAAATAGACTCACATGCTGGGGTTGTCCCAGACATACCTAAAAGTTTTTCCAATAACTGAATCAAATATCAGTTTTTAAATAAATGAAAATTAAAAAATAAATTTAAAATTCCTTTCCTTAGTCATACTAGGTCAGTAGCCACATGTGACTAGTGGCTGCCATATTGGACAATGTAGGTATGAATAGCTAATGACAACATGTTCTAGCTTTTCTGGAACAGTCCTAACTCCAAATATTCTTTCATCATCTCTAAAGTATGCCTGACCTTGTCAGGCTGGGTAAGGATTATTAGTTACCACATGTGAGCGATATTTAGCGATATTTATCCGGGCGATATTTAGAAACTTGGCGTGGACTATCCTTCACCAAAACCTCCAATAATAACTCTCCTCTTAGTCAACTTGCTCTGCTCTGTCTTGATTTCCTTGGCTCCAAGGAGGATAGCAATGCCTTCTTCTTTTTTTCTTTTTTCTTTTTTTTGTGAGAGAGAGAGATGACAAGTAGGCAGAGAGGCAGGCAGAGAGAGAGGGGGAAGCAGGCCCCCTGCTGAGCAGAGAGCCCGATGTGGGGCTCAACCCCAGGACCCTGAGATCATGACCTGGGCCGAAGGCAGAGGCACCCAGGCGCCCCAGCAATGCCTTCTTCTATCCTGTGTGGGACCACACCAGAACAATGAGGCCTACCAAGCTGTTCCAGAAGGCAATTGGCATTACATGTCAAAAGTTTTGATGGGGCACCTAAGTCAATTGGTTAAGTGGCTGCCTTTGGCTCAAGTCATGATCCCAGGGTCCTGAGATGGAGCCCTGGGTCAGGCTCCCTGCTCAGCAGGGAATCTGCTTGTCCCTCTCCCTCTGCCCCTCCCACCCCAGTTGGTCTCTCTCTCAAATAAATAAATAAATAAAATCTTTTTTTAAAAAGCCTTGAATATCTATGTAACCATTGTCCTAGGAGGTTCCCTTCTCTGAGTTTAGCCCAAGAAACTAGAAAGATGAGCAGAGATTCATAAACAAGTATTGTTCAAATGGAGATGAGTTTAATGAAAACCGCATTGAATATAATCTAAATGCCCAGTAGTTAAGTAAATGTGTTAACTAAATGATGGTGCTTCTATCCCAGCAAATGTTATGCAGCCATTAAAATCACAAAATGATATTAGGAGGAAAAACAAGAATGTCAATATTATAGGTCAAAATAGTGAGAAAGAGGCTGTAGTTTCAGGATGACAGATTTTTATCTAAATTGGGCCAGCCCCTCACCCACAACAGCCCTTCCCCAGGATGATTGAAAATAGGTCGGGCTACAGAGTGAAAAGCACCAGAGCAAGTGTCATTCTGGGGGCAAAGACAAGGTGTACAACAAATCAAACCATATCTGAGGTGTCAGCATCAATAATCTGAAAAGTCCCTGACCCATTGTCCTTTATCCAATCCCAGTCAGCCCAGTGCAGAGGGCCCCCCAGCTCTGTGGGCTGAGGGAAGGAAAGTTATGTCCCTGGGGAGAAATAAACACAGGAAAAAGAAGAAGATGATCATGAAGAGAGACTATAAATCCATGGTCTCAGCACTTTTGCTAACTGTGTTAGTATAAGCCCTGGGCAGTGCAGAAATCCTTGTCAAATCGTGGGCACGTTCTGTCCCCATTTTAAGGCACTTAAAAGCACATGAGCAAATCCAGTGTATTGCAGATTTGTAACCAAATGTTTGGGGAAGTTTAAATGATCATACTTTGGTCAATGTTTGAGCATTCAGGGAAATCAAATTTGTTAACTTCATATATTTTCAGTTCGGTGGTAATGACTACTGTGAACATTAGAACTGTTCATTGTTTAATGGTAATAAAGTAACAAAGTGGCAGATATTATTTCCCACAAGGAAAAGCGCCTTATACATTACTGAATCCTGTCCACAAATAAGACACATAAGTGTGCAATCACAACATACACAAACAAACCACATACATAGAAAACAAGTAGGAAGGAAATACTCCAAGATAACACTGGCTATCTATGGTTTGTGAGATGACGGGTTGATTTTTATTTTCTTCTTTACAATGTTGTGCCCAAACTCTCTAAAATGAAACTCTATGACCATTATAAGTGGGGAGAAAATGAAATATGTTACTTTAGAAGTTACGGCTATCTTGTGAAGGTGGAATTTACGCAGACGTGCAAAACGGGACTGCCAACAAAATCCCAGTCACCTCCCAAGACCCCATTTCACTGCGGCCAAAAGCCTCTTGTTCTTGCCATTATGGTATCTCAGGATTTGCTGGGGTAAAATCATCTTCTTTTGGATAATTACTTCGTCTTCGTGTATCCCCAAAACTGCAAAGGTTTTCCTTCTCCCTCATCTTTCCAAGATGGCAACTGGTTGAAGGCGAAGCTTTCTTATGTTTGGATCTCGTGACTCAATTATATGATGCCGGCAGGTTGGAGGCTCTGCCTGGCTGTCTTGATCTTACCTGGTTCTCACGGAGGCTCCTGATTCCCAGAGGACTACACGGGAAAGCCACTGGATCCCATCTGAGAGGTCCATCCCACACCTAGGTCACTTCACCATTTGGCCATGGTGATGTCCTCATAAACTCACCAGGTAGCACTCTACATTTGGGGTCCTCCTCTGGCACATAGGAACCTCTAGACCTCCTTCACACTTCATGCTGACCGTACATCATGAACAGGGATGCTATCTCACACCCAAACTCTTCTCTCAATCATTTCTACTCCATGACTTGGGTCATGGAGTAGATTAGGTCATAGATTCGATGTCAGGCTGACCCAAGGGCTCCTCTGAAAGATGTAAAGATTCTTTAGGCTATACCCAGGGAGGTGGGGGTACCTGCCCTGGTGTTCTTGGAGTCCTTAAAACCCCTTCCCCATTAGGGTTAGATCCCCATGGGTACAGTGGGGAAAACCAGCACCCTCAGAACCTCACCCCTGCTTGTCTTTTCTTGCTCTGTTTCTCATTTCTTTCCCCAAGTCATAAAATAGCTATTCTTCCTATAAAGTAGAAACTCCACTTTTGTCATATCTGCATTCTGCCCTCCTCTATGATTCACTAAATGATCACTCAACTTTTCTGAGCTTGATTTTTTGATGTGCAAAGAAAACCCCAACCTTGTCAGTTTTAAGAAAACCCTTTCTCTCTCTGAAAAGTCTAGCTTTCCAGACCATTGTCTTGCTACGAGATTTCAAGGCTGCTTCAAAACGCAAAGCAGAGCAATGACATCTTTGATTCACACTGTAGCCACCTTCCTCGACCTTAGAGAGGCTTGCCTCTGTCTCCTGGACCATGCTTATTGGCACAAAACTGTAAGGAGGGAAAGAATGGACTATGGAGAAATGAATATATAGTAGGTGATATTCAAAACCTTATCCCATTGCATTATTTAAAAACTGATATCAATGCAAACAAAACCCAACAATAAATATCACTTAGTATGTATCAAGTAAGGAAACATGTTGTTTAAAAATCCTATTTAATGCTGGTGAGAATGGGCTGAGGCAGACCGTGAGAAGAGTATAAATTTGTGAAGGCAGTTTGGAATTGAATTTAGCAATACGTATCATTAGTGAATTCCTCCAAGTTGAACCCTTTGCAGGAACGGATGCTCCTGGGAAATAGACCTTTCCCCATTTTCAGGCGGAATTCTCACGAGCTGGAGTTGTTTCATATGATCCCCTATACCTGCTGAGTGCACAGGTATGTAGTCACTCTTCAATACATAGGAGACAGAAAACCCCTGACCCCTCCTGTGAGAACAGCAGAGGGCACCTTGTGCCCAGCAGAGCCCTTGCCCTGTGAGGCTGTCCTCGTAGGGACTCAGGAGACCAGGGAAGACTTACCTCTCTCCGGAGGCAGGCTGGGGTGCCTCCTGCTCTCTGTCACCATTTCCACATGTTTCCACAACCAGCACCACTCCCGAGACTTTACTTCCCCCACCGATGTCTGTTACATCTTTCCCACTGGACACATCACATCCTGTGGGGATATAGAGCACCAAGGCTTCTTGACACGGGCTTCCCGAAAAGACTGTATCAGAGGCTCCTGAGAAGACTGTGGTTCTACAAACAGTCAGGTCAGCAGAGTCTCGAGCTGTAACCACAGGGAAACATTGAAAACGAGATCAGCCCCTGCAATCAAAATGCTTTAATCCATATTCTTGCCAATGCCTGCATTGCTGTCAGCTGCATCGGGGTTCCCAGAAATGCTTCATCATCCCTGTAAGATAAACCAGCCCCTAAGGTAATAAACCCTAGGTCAATGAGTGTATTTCCTGGTGTGCCTCTGCCATATTTATTTGATCTGTTCATTGAACAAACAGCTATTCATTGAACACTAGCTAAATTCTCTCTCTCTCTCTCTCTCTCTTTTATTTCTGTCTTAATCTTTGTGGAGCAGGGTACTCAGGCTGCAGCTGAACCCCACTTTTGGATGACCTTGATGATCAGAAGGGAAGTGGGTGAGGAGGTGAGCCAACATGACTCACTCTTTTATATCTTGAACAAATATTTCTGCTTTCTTCAAGCCGGGAGTCTGAATTCATCTTTGAAGGAAGTCTGGTTCCCTGGGGGGGGGGGGGGGGGGGACCTTTAATGGATGTATTAGTCAGGACTTTTTTGATTGTCGAGGGCATAAACGTATTTCAAACCAGCCTCCATCAAAAGGGGAATTTGCTGGATTAAGTAATCCAAGCCCATGGAGTGGGACCCGCATGGGGGTGGGGGTGGGGGTGGGGGTTGGGAGCTAAGACTCACTGCTCTCTCCCTATGTTCCTTGTGCTTGCTGTTCTCAGCTCCTTGGCTTCCCCCACAAGGACAGAACCAACTCACAGCCACTCTTCTCCTTGTCCTGGCTTCCTACACCTGCCCGCTCCAGAAGAGATCTATGGAATGCCTTCTTTTCATTCTTTGTGAGGGATAGAGAAAGGTGTAGCAGTCCCAGCAGTGACAGTAGCTGATGGCCAAGATGAGGTGGGGGGGGGCAAATGGAGAGCATGTCTAGATCTCACAGGTCCCACAGAACCCCCAGAGGTAGGTGAGGATCAGGGCTGCCATGGACTGTTGTGTAGGTTGTGCACTGTACAACCCTAGGTACTCCACATGCTGGTGGGGGCCAAACCAATCTCCCTGGAAGAAATTCCAGTGCATTGCCCATGCTGAGAAAACAGACTACAGATGACACAAGCCACAGACACTAGCAGGGGATGCAGTGACAAGAACCAATACTCAAACATGGGTCAGATGAGAGATCCCTCCACCCAAACCAAAGGACAACTCTGTGGAGCCCTCCACAACTGCTCTCATATTGGGAGAAAAAGACCGGGAAGAGGTCTTCCTGAGGAGACAGGACTTCACTAGGGAGTAGGAACTCTAACCTGGTGGAAGGACATAGTTGGATACAAAGTTTTTGGTAAAGATTTTATTAAAGGGTCAGAAAAGTTCATCAATCACAGATAGCCAATTGGATGCATTTTCATGATAAAGTAAACACACCCATATAGTCAGCACGCCGCTCAAGAATCAGAACTGACCAGCACCCCGAGTACCCCTTAGTCGGCGGTACACTCCTCTGTGTGGTTGATACACTTCAGTAAAAATTCAAACAGTGTAGACTAGTTCTGCCCAGTTTTGAACTTCATACAATAGAAAGTACAGTTGGTTTTCTTTCATGACTGGCTCCCGGGGCTCACCGTCATGTTGGTGGGGTGCACCCAGTCATGTGTGTGGGACCCCACCCATCGTGGGATGCATGGCGGCTCACGCATGCCCACTGCTGTACGGCATCTCACGAAGGGAGTATGTCTGTCTCACTCAGCCAGGCGGCCGTCACACGGTACCACAGACTGGCGGGCTTACTCGACAGATGTCCATCCTGGAGGCTGGAAGTCGGAGATCAAAGTGTCCCAGGCCTGGTTCCCTCCTGAGGTTTCTCCCCGTAGCTTGCAAGACAGCCGCCTCCTTGCCATGTCCTCAGGGCCTTTCCTCTGTGTGGACACACGTCTGGTATCTCTCTGTGTGTCCAAATTTCCTCTTAGAAGGACACCAGGCATGGGGCACCCGGGTGGTTCAGTTGGTTAAGCGACTGCCCTTGGCTCAGGTCATGATCCTGGAGTCCCAGGATCGAATCCAGCAACGGGCTCCCTGCTAGGCGGGGAGTCTTCTTCTCCCGCTGACCCTGCGCCCTCTCATGCTCTCTGTGTCTCATTCTCTCTCTTTCAAATAAATAAATAAAATCTTTTTTTAAAAAAAAAGGACACCAGGAAGACCGGCCCAGGGTATACGCAAAAAGTCCCTTTGTAACGAGACAGTCTCTTTAAAGGTCATGGCTTTAAATATGATCATGTTCTGAGGAACTGGGGGGTTAGAACAATGACACAGGAACTGGCGGGGGGGGACATATGGTTCAGCCCACCACAGTGCCATTCTAGCACTAGAGGACTGGGGGAGGTTTGTGGTTTCCAGTAATTACAAACAAGGCTACTATGAACATTCTTGGACATTTTTTGTTCCAGACATAGGCACGCATTTCAGTTCACCATATATAGTGTGTCCTTATAAGAAGAGACACCAGAGAGGGCCTCTCCCTCCCCCTCCCTCCCCCTCTCTCTCCCTCTACGGTGGAAAGACTCAGCAACAAGCTAGCCGTCTAGAAGCCAGGAAGAGAGCTCTTGCCAGAAACCGAATCAGCCAGGACATTGATCTTGCATTTTCCAGCCTCAAGAACTATGAAAAATGAGTTTTACTTTTATTATTATTTATGTGTATTTATAATTGAAGTCACCAGTCTATCACATTCTGCTATGATACCCGGAGCTAACACCAGCTCCCTTTTGGAAAGTGCCAGTTCAAGCCGTTTGTCTATTTTCTGTTGAGCTGTCAATTTTATCTATGGATGTGTCTGAGTTCTTCATGAATTTTGAATCTTCTGTGGGGTGTATTTATTATAAATATCCTCTCTTGATCTGTAACTTCTTTTCCGCACTGTTAAGGGGTATCTTCTGATGATCGGAAGTTCTCCATTTTAACGCAGTTCCATTTATGCAACGTCCCCCTGATGGTGAGTGCTTTTTGTGTTACATTTAAGAACTCTTTCCCTATTCCAGAGCCTGTTCGTTTTAAAGGCAATTTTAAGTAAAAAAGAAAGGAAGTTGCAAAGCAGAATGAATCATTTAGAGAGAAAATTCTCAGTAACATTTTTATGTACATCTGAGATGTAAAGTGAAATTTCTAACTCCACAACACCTATTTTAGACTTAATTAGGTTCCGAAAATGAAGTTAACCGGGTAGGCGCTTTTTAAAAATTAATCACGGAATAGCAGGGCTGGAAGATGTGAAAAGTCTTGCCTTACGCCAATTTGATTCAGTTCCACAAATAAACCGTGAGCCTCGCTCTGAGCCGGGCTGGGGGCTGGGAAGTCGGAATGTGAGCAGGAGGGGAGCGGAGAAGGCAGTGTGCCTGAAATCATCAGATGTCGATGCCCAGGGAGAGCCTCTGTGTCCCAGGCACTGCACAGCCTCGGAGGAGAAAGCCACATCTGCCCGGGAACGGAGACCTCCTGTAGATACAGGGGACGGATTTTGGCCAGTGATGCGATTCATGGTGTGTGTTCATGCAGTGTTGGATCTGAAGGATGCCCCCTGTGTGCCTCCACAGAGAAACTGCCAGACAACCCTCCCTAAGCCCGTGATGGCAGCAAGTATCCAGCTAGGATACCTGGGATTCTGGATCCAAGGACCGAAACCAGGATGCTGGGTGGGCTCCATCCATGACTCATCACCTAGATCTGCTCCTTTGGGGGGGAAGGTAGGTGGATTTTCAACTCATCAGGGGAAGTCATCCCTCCTCCCCCTTGCAGAGAAGTTAGTTTGGAAGCCCAAGTAAAAAGAAAACAAGGAAAAATAATCTTCCTCTGCTAAATCCCCCAGGGAGATAATGACCTGCCCTTTCCTATAACGATGTTTTGACTGTAAACGCCTTGCTTTTTAAATAATGTACACCTGGCCGAAGAAATGCATTCGGGACTCGATGCAAAATGAATCAAAGATGCTCATAGGTAATGAAGAGGAAACAGGAAAAGGACAGACTTGATGAAGCACCAGTTGGAGCCAAGGCTATTCTAAACCCTTTACTCATATGCTCTCTTCTTGTCAGAGCACAAAGGTAGGGTAGAATGGTCACCATTTCACAGCTTCAGGGAGCAAACAAAGATTCAGAGATGTGAAGTGACTTCCCCAAAGTCACACAGCTGGGAGGATGACAGAGCCAGAAATCACACTTGGGTCTGAGCTCTCCCTTGTCTGACTGGAATCACAAAGGAACGAAAGGATGGGAGGCCTGTGGGGCCTGGTTGTTTCACTGCCGTCTAAAAAAAGGATAAATAGTCCCAGAGGGGAGAGGATGGCAGCCTGGTGTGACTTCAGGGGACCTAAGCGACTCCACAAACAGGTCTCTTCTGGCCCTAAGCACCTGGCTTCTCTGTGAGTCCGCCCCTCCTAACAGCTTTGTTTCTCTGTTGTCCTGCCTCCGAAGGTCGCCATCTTGACTTTCCTTTTCCCATCATTCTCCTGGCTTCTAAATAGGATCTCTTTCTCATTGGTTAAATAATAACACTTACTATAATTAATTTTATTTTTATTATTATTATTATTATTATAGGCTTTGATTCTAGGCCTGTTGCATCCTATCATCCTTAACGGGGCCGTGTGACAATTGGCAATGAATCACTCACAGGCAACCTGGGGGAGTCCCCACGTGCCCGCGGGCTTAGAAAATACGCCCCGAGAGGCTCTGCTGGTCTCCAAGTCATTTTTATCCCCCTAGGTTCACCCCCAGCCTTTCACACCCCCTGTCCTCCCCCACCCGCTCAGCCCCCGTGTACTTAAATATCTCACTGGTGTGTGCCATGCTCAGATCAAAGAACGTGCAGGATGTTCCCATCAGCCAAGTGTCCCCGAGCCGCCCGGCAGCCCTGTCAGCCTTCTGAGGTCTCTGCTTTGTCTCTCATTGAGAGCTTCTGCACTGTCTTCCCTCTTGAGAACCGTTAGCTCAACCCCTTTTTGGGAAAGGCTGGGAAGCAGGGAAGCTGCCTCCATCTGAGGTGGGCTGCATATTAAACAAGGCTCAGGAAGAAATGAGCCTGGGAGAGGAGTGGAAATTCAAGCAGGGAGGGGCAGGGACTGAATGCTGATCAGAAAGGAACATAGTCACAGACCCAAGCTGTCTTAAAAGAAGCCGGCCTTGGAAGAAGGCTCAACAGAATGATTTATCCCTGCATGGAAAAGGCGGTTGTGGCTGTCTGTATTTTCCCAAGACAGAGGCAACAACGTCTCCCACCCTGCCCCGACCCCCATGTGCTTCTAGAACCTTGCCCCACCCATTAAGAGGTGGGGGTGGGGTCTAGTTCCCTTCCCGTTGACATTAGATGAGCTTTTGTGACTGGTTCTGATAAGGGAGCAGGAGGCTGGCTGAGGACAAAGCAAAAGCTGGCACCTTGCACCCCCTCTCCATCCGCTCCCCTCGGTAATATGTGTAGCATTCCTCAGGCACCCCTGACCGCCATAAATGAGAAACAAACAGTTAACTTGCAGAGATCACAATCCTGCAAGACAGGAATCTCCCAACTATCTTGATGTTAATGGCTTGCTAAAAGACAACATTAATCAAGCTGGGAGACCTCCGGTATCCCAGCACCTTGTAGGCCTTCTTTAGCATATGAAAACTCCGTTCAAACCTCCCTTTCTCTCACCTTCCCCCAGCCGCAGGGTACATAACCTGCCATCCCTCACAACCCGGGGCAGCAGCTCTTCCTGCCCACGGGTCCTGTCCCCATGCTTTAATAAACCACCATTTTGCACCAAAGATGTCTCAAGAATTCTTTCTTGGTCATCGGCTCCGGACCTCAGCCCACCGAACCTCACCTAGGTTCTAGAACTTTATCATTTCAATGATGCTATGTGAGACTTCCCAGGCTGGGCTATATTCCACTATATTCTACCTGTAGTCCTCCCCGGTGTGGGTTTTTTTTTTTAAAGATTTTATTTATTTATTCATGAAAGACAGAGAGGGAGAGAGGCAGAGGGAGGGAGAGAGGCAGAGGGAGAGAGAGAAGCAGGCTCCCCACAGAACAAGGACCCCGACGCAGGGCTCGATCCCAGGACCTCGGGATCACAACCTGAGTCAAAGGCAGACCCTTAACCGACTGAGCCCCCCAGACGCCCTCCAGTCCTCACTTGTGAAGCCTTCAACCAGCTGGAATCATTTCACCCTCCCTGAGGCCACCGTGCTGTAAGGAAGTCTAAACTAGGCCACGGGGAGAGGCCACACGGAGGCCTGACACCACATGAAGGGACAGAGGTGACTGGCCAGCTGCGTGCTGCTCCAGCCACTGTCCAATACAACCACACAACCACGGAAGAGACTAGTGTCCCATGGTGGCATCCTCGGGGCCAGCTCACGTGCTGCGGTTTCCAACCCTCTCCTCCTCACTTCTTGCCCCAGCTCCCACTCCCCCCAGTCAGGAGTCATTGCTAATGAGGCTGCGTGCTGGAGCCTCCCCACTGCCACTGCCCAGCACCAGACACCAAGGTGCAGACCATCGGCATGCCATCTGTGGTTCCGGCACAGCGGCCAGATCTCCCCACAGCCAGCACCCCAAACCCACAGGGCTCCCTGGCCCCGAGGCAGCTGTCTTTGGGTTCAAGTCCTCAAACACTCTCCCTCGAGCAGCTTCAGTCTCGAATTCCTTTCTCTGTCCTGGGTCTAAGAACAGGGTCCATAGACTCTGTCCTGCAGTCCCTGTATCTCCTCCAGCCATCCCCTGATAAAACTTGTCCTCCCCTCTGCACAGATCAGAGCTCCCATGTATCCAAGAGAGGCCGGGTGGGAGTGCAATGGCTTTTGAGCATCGAGGCCCCTGCTCAGCCCACCAACCCGGATCTCCTAACCAGCAACATCTCAACCAACGGCCTCGTCTCCATGGGGCACATGAGACCTTGCAGAGCCAGAAACCAAGAAAAGCACTATTAGAATTGCATTTCAGTGAAATGAGGGTGAAGGAATGGAGACCTGCTGGCTTCCAGTTTTCCGGGAAGCTTTCCTGGTGGGTATTCTGGGAGCCTCGTGGCAAGTTTCATTTAAGACTCGAAGAGAGACATCCATGCTGTGATGGGAGCTTATAACTACAAGGTTATCTGCAAACGATTCGTTGTTGTTTTTTTTTCAAAGATTTTATTTATTTCTTGACAGAGATCACAAGTAGGCAGAGAGGCAGGCAGAGAGAGAGGGGGAAGCAGGCTCCCCACTGAGCAGAGAGCCCAATTCGGGCTCAATCCCAGGACCCTGGGATCATGACCTGAGCTGAAGGCAGAGGCTTTAACCCACTGAGCCACCCAGGTGCCCTGGGTTCGGTTTTTAAATGCATGCAAACGGTGCCCTACAGATGGAGATGACTCTGCAGGGGCTCTGAGCCAGCAGGTCTGTATGATTGATTGCATCCTTCGGTGGGAAGGCGTCTCCATTCTTTCAGGGCACCAAGGGTCCGAGAGGGCTCCTGTGACTGTACTGGACGTTTTGTAAACCCACGCAACACAGAGTCTGAGCTGAAATCTGCAGCTGTCTCCTTCCCACTTGGAGTGTCTAGACCAGACACTGAAGATGATGAAACTATTTCCTGAGACCTTCAAAAAATTAAAGACATGGAAAAGAAATGAAAAGCAAAGAGAGCTTTAAAGAGTCCAAGAGAAGGAAGGACACGTTCGGAGTTAGAGAAAGGCGATGTAAGAGGAATTGGAGTGGAAATGCCGAAGCAGAAAGGGCTGTGATCAGACTGCAAACGAGACCTCATCAGAGAGTCTTTCCTGTTGGGAAGCAGCATATTCAACACACTTATGCTCATGGCCACTCAGATGCCACTTCCCCAGCCCCTACCTGCCCCAAGGCTTTTTTTTTTTTTTGGACAGATAGAGATCACAAGTAGGCAGAGAGGCAGGCAGAGAGAGAGGGGGAAGCAGGCTCCCCACCAAACAGAGAGCCTGATGTGGGGCTCGATCCCAGGACCCTGAGATCATGACCTGAGCCGAAGGCAGAGGCTTAACCCACTGAGCCAACCAGGCGCCCCTGCCCCGAGGCTTTTGAAGAAATAACCAGAATGTCCTACGAGCAAGGAGAGCTGTCTGGTCCACAGTCTCTTTCCTCCCTTTCCTTGGCTGTGCCCTCTGTCCCCCACAACCCCTATACCCCCTGCCCCATCTTCATCACCCGAAGACCAGATCACTGAGTCTCCTGTGGCACACGTGGCTGCCCATCCCATCACGCCTCCAAGGAAACCCACTCTTGTCTTGGTAGCCACCTCCCTCTGTGACAGCTACATAGTCCCTCGGTCCCAGCCAATGTGGGCGCTGCCATGCCCCTCGCCTGTGATTGGTTTAGGCGGGAACACATGATATAATTCCATCCGGGGAGAAATGAGCAAAAGTTGATGGGGAGTTATTTGGGGTGCTATTTTATCGCTGGTTAAAAGAAGCTCATGGCAGGAGATGGTCCTCCCCGTTATCACGGGATGCTGTTGGGTCTACCACTGCCGCCGCTGCTGCTGCTGCTGGGACCGAGGTGACCAGCCTGGGATGAAGCCGGACTGAGTTTGGAAAGAAGATAGATCTTCAGCGTGTCACTGAGCTGTTGAAATATCACCCTTGGAGACATCCACGCTTGGGTATTTTTATTGCAAAATCTACTCCCAGTTGGTATTTCTGTTGCTTGTCTTTGGAAATAGACTCACTGACATAACCAGTTCATTTTCGTTCCTTTCCATTCTTCCAGCTCATGCTGGAAGTTGCCTGGGGGAAAGGGGGTATGGGTGCTCTGTCTCTTTTTCATTTTTTTATTCCTTTTGTGAACCCAAAGATGGCTCCTAAGTCTAGGTGGTAGCTCAACCTTGCGCCTCTTTCATAGAAATGGAGAATTTAATTTTATTTTTTTAAAGATTTTATTTATTTCCTTGACAGAGAGAGAGAGAAAACCCAAAGGAAGAGGGAGAAGCAGGCTTCCACTGAGCAGGAACCTGATGCGGTACTTGATCCCAAGACCCTGGGATCATGACCTGAGCCAAAGGCAGACGCTTAACCGGCTGAGCCACCCAAGCGCCCCAGAGACTTTAATTTTAAATCGAAATGGGACATCTAACTCCAAAGGTCGGGCTCTCATTTTAGGGGTCACAGATATCTTTGAAAATCTGGTAAGAATTAATAAGGAGTGCCTTATAAAAATGAGTACGTATACAACATGCCCATAGGCTAAAGCTTTCAGAGAGACTCAGAAATCACCACTGAGAAGCCCTACAGTTTCGAGGATGGTCATAGTGCTGTGAGCCCAACTTATCCTAGATGTTCTTATTCAAGAAATGGGTTGGTGAAAAGTCCCTTCAGCAGAATTCAAGAGAAGGCTAACAGAGGAGGGGGGCCAGGGGCTGGTGGGTCATACTGCTCTCAACGACAGAAGTCATAAGGAGACGAAAATGTATTCTCCAAGGGTCTGTGGAGTGGATGGGGGAGTGGGGGAAGAACTCTGGAAAACAACTGAGTGACAAGGGGGATACTGGAGACCCCCAGATGACAGACGGCCGTGGTATGATAAGCTCTTCTGCATGACCCCCCCCCCAAATCTTCAGGGACATCTCCAAACCTCCAAACCCATGCAATACGGCAAAAGGTGGGGTTTCCTATGGGAAGTAGGATGGGCTAAGGTCCACGTCTGGGATCGATGTTCACCAACACACACAGGTATGGAGTGTGGGGACAGAGAACAGCATAAAGACAAAGAGTCAAAACAAACAAACAAACAAACAAACAAAAACACACCAAGGACTCCAAATGGAATTTTCAGGAACTATGAGAAAAACTCTGAATTATCTAACCCTAATCACACAGAGTGTTTGAGTCAAACGCACCAAACCCCCCCGGGGGGCAAGGAGGCCCCAGTGGTATGTGAATCACACACAGCCCTGAGTTAAACAATGTGCCCAGAGCAACAAGAGTTGAGAAGTGTCAAGCTGGGGTCCCAACTCATTTTCAGAGCTATCAAAGTCACGAAAGACCTTTCCAGTGTCCCTTGTCTTCACTACTTCACCGTATCACCTTCTGTTTTATCATCATGGTACAATCATTCAGCTATGTTCATCGCTCTTCCTCAATTATTAAGTAAGAGTCTATTACTTGTATAAGGGATTCAAGGTTGGGTTTCGATGTTCAGATGCTGACGTCCCTCTGTTCTCCCTCTGGGATCTTACACCAAAAGAGCTGTGTTCACCAGGGTAGGAGAACCAACTGGGAAATCAGGTTCTGCTCTGTGAATCCCCATGACAAAGTATTTGCCTGGGACATACCCAGTGTGTATCTTTTCTCCCAGGTTCAGTAGGAAACTTCCCTTGTTCTCTCAGGATGCCTGATTTGGGTGATGAATGCTATAGCGGCCCAGCTAAGCTCAGGTACCAGCTGGTTTGGGGGGTGGGTGTAGTTCAGATTAGCAAACCTACACGGACACTTGGTCTTCACCTCTCCACCCCCAGATCTCAGACACCTGGGTCAGCAGCCTTCATTCTGGGGGGAAAGTAGACCAAAAAGAGAGGCCAGGAGCACCTGGGTGGCTCAGTGGGTTAAAGCCTCTGCTTTCGGCTCAGGTCATGATCCCAGGGTCCTGGGATCGAGCCCCACATCGGGCTCTCTGCTTGGCAGGGAGCCTGCTTCCCTTCCTCTCTCTCTCTGCCTGCCTCTCTGCCTACTTGTGATTTCTGTCCGTCAAATAAATAAATAAAATCTTAAAAAAAAAAGAGAGAGAGAGGCCAGCCTTGGCCTTGTTGGGTGTGAGTCTTTCGTAAGGCAGAAAGTGAAAGAGGATGGGTGGGCCTAGCCTGGGAGAAAACAGGTTTGGCTCCATCAGACTTACCACATGGGGATAAAGGAAGGGCAAGAGGAAAGTCCCCGCTGTACCCTTACCGCTGATGGCAGAGCATCTTTCCAGCAGTAACAGTTATTAGTTGTGCCGATCAGATTTCCTAACACTCGAGGATGAACAGAAAAAGCCAGTGCATGGAAGAAGAGGGGGAGGACCAGGTTCTGGGTGGGAGATGCCTAGCTCCCCCTGGGGTGGTCCCAGAGGTCCTTACATGACTCTGGCCTTGGCAGACCAACTTCGTGGTTTCTGCAAAACTCGATTTGAGCTTCCCAGGCTTTCTGAGTGGGCGATGCCTTGCAGTAACTGTCCTCGGTCTTCATGGAGGCGATCCGAGGGTGTTTGTTTTTCTTGGAATCCAGGGCGCCCCACCTCTGCCCCCACCCTGTGACACAGAAGACCCCAGCAGGACCAGCAGTGCGGCATGGCTGTGACCCCCCCGAGGAGACCAGGGCAAGCCCTTCCTCTCTCTCTGCCCGGTTTTCTGTAGCCAGACAAAGGCTACCTAGGGTGGGACGCAGGGAGAACAAGGCGTGGTGGCTCATCCAATGTCCCTGACCTGTGAAAAATCTGGGGAGAGAGGATGATTATAAGGAATGTGGGGGTGCCTGGGTGGCTCAGTGGGTTAAAACCTCTGCCTTCAGCTCAGGTCATGATCCCAGGGTCCTGGAATCCAGACCCGCATCGGGCTCTCTGCTCAGCAGGGAGCCTGCTTCCCCCTCTCTCTCTGCCTGCCTCTCTGCCTACTTGTAATCTCTCTCTGTCAAATAAATAAATAAAATCTTTAAAAAAATAAAATAAAATAAAAATAAAAAGGAATGTGGAATGGGGCGACTGTGCCTGAATGCCACAGGATGAGAGCAAGTCATCATCAGTTCAAAATGTGAAAGCCAGAGGTCCTCCTCCTCCGTGGCCAAAGGGCAGAGGGAGCTGGGGAACAGTCGAGGACCTCACGACACAAGCAACAGGACTTCAGCCTAGAAGGACTTGGGATGGGATTCTGCAGGCAGATAGATGCACTCCCAAGACTGATTCTCTGATTCTCTGATTCTCCTGAAAACCCCATGCCTGCAAGAGGGGTTCACCTGCCCTTCCGGCGGGGGGGTGGTGCAGAGCCTCCCAGGAGACAGAGACCTTAGGAGGAAAGGCTTACCCTCCTTCAAATCTGTCCCACCTGCCCTCTGACCACCAGACCTACAAGGAAGGTCAAGTTCCAACTTAACTTGAACGTTAGTGGAGCTGTTTGTCTGTGCTGGGAAGTAAGGAGAGCAACGGTGTGTTGGGGAGCTCCAGACCTCTGCAGAGACATGCTCGGCTATCTAGAAGATTGTGCCTGGATCAAGGTGCTCAGGATATAAGCCCAAGAAGGAAGAGTTTGTTGACGTGAGCCCGGGATTTAACACCCAGAGAAGGTCCTTGGGGCTTGAACCGATACCCTGCCAAGATGACTCTTGGAAGCTTGGAAAAAGCAATGCCCGCATGAAGTGAACATACCACGGCACAGCTGCTGTGGAAGAATCTAGAGAAATGGATCAAAGGCTTCGGGAAGTGAGCAGCTAGAATGGATCTAATATATGAGACCCTCTCACCCGCCGCCCCTCCCCCCCCCCAGTTGATTGTGTTCCTTGGGAAGGACTGGAGGTCGCTCCCTGTCCCGAGGCAGTAAGGAACGCTCTGGTAGGGGCTCCCGAATGAAAGCTGAGTGCTGGCTGTCCACAGCGGGCAGGGGAGAGATGTAGGAGGTACCATGACAGACGTGGGCTCCCCAGTGACGGTGGGGATGACGGGATCTGGGGCTAGCAGAGGTCAGGTGATAGTGCTCAGCCATCAGAGTCAAGGTGGGAGCGATGACCATCGTGGGTGACAAATTTGGAGTGACAACCAGCAGTGTCTGACGATGGACATGCAAACTGAACGTAACGCTCCTAGGCATAACGAAGGTGAACAGGCAGCTAATGAGGCTATTGCCTTATTTAATAATCAGAAGTGACCGTGGATGGGCAGAAGGTCAAGGTCAGCCACTTCGTGTACAGTCGCGATCCTTTGCTCAGGTCCCAGACCGGAGCCAGGTCTTAGACTCAGAACCCTTCCAGGGTCAGGCATAAGCGGGGCCAGAGGGCACAAGTGAGCCCCATGTGCCGGCGGCAAGGACCTCGGGGCCCCCAGCTCTGCTGTGCTCAGCTCACAGAATAGGAAAGGTCTGAGCCTGGTTCCTGCATGGACTTGCTCAGAGTGTGAGTGCTGGTGCACAGAGGCCCCATGTAGGGATGAAAGACAGCCAGAGGAAGGAAATCTTTCTGATGGGCAGGGCTGGGGGCAGAGTGATTGGGGGACATTACACACAGACATGTGTGCAGTGCCAGCCAGCTTAGGTGGTTGAGTGGGTGTCTGCCAGGAGCAGGACTGGAAGATCGGGGATGAGGAGGTCCCGGGAGGGGACATATGATGGACCCGACGAGTGTAGGCACCGCCGTGAGGATTTCTGTGCCACACGTTTGGGCCCTTCAGAGAACATCGGCCATAGGAGAGGCACTAATAATTAAGGGAGCAGAATGGCTCAGCCAGGAGATGTCCTTTGGTCCCTGTCCTCAGCCACTCAGGGTTGGCACAGTGGGCTCATGAACATGTAGCCCGTGGCAGAAATGGGGTGTGTGCATGGGCCAATAGCATTGCCTGCCGCTTCCCGAAGCTCACCCAGGTCTTGCCGTGGCAGAGGACCACCTGCGAGCAACAGGCACCAACTGAGACCCCAACGCCATGCTAGTCTGGCAGGAAGGTAGGCAGCCACTTGGGGGGATGTTAATTACCCTCGAGGGGGCAGTGACCCACCTCATCCGGGATGGACATCTCAGCAAGCACTCCGGCTACATACATCATCCATCACAGGAAGCCCAGGAAGGTTCTAACTCTGTTCCAAGAATTCATTCCAGGGGTGTCCAGAAGACAGGAGATTAAGGAAGCGGAGAATCGAGATCCCAAGGGATCTTGGTACTGACTCCAGACTCTCAAAAGATACAAACTCTGGGGCTCCTGGGTGGCTCAGTGGGTTAAGCATCTAACTTGAGCTCAGGTCGTGATCCCAGGGTCCTGGGATCGAGTCCCACATCGGACTCCCCACTTAGCGAGGAGTCTGTTTTCTCTCTCTCTCTCTCTCTCAAATAAATAAATAAAATCTTTAAAGAACAAACAATGGCTGGACAGGACTGACACTAGCTTTGGTGGGGTGGTTACCTCTAGGAGGGAAGGGACAGAAAGGTGCCTGTGCCGGTTACTTCTTATTTCTGAAATATCATAACCTCTGGAGCACACGTGCCACTATCTTGACTTCTGGGAAGCCTGAGTAGCTGGTACATCATTTTCCATATGTTGGAAACATTTTGTGGTTTAAAATGTGTTTTTAAAAATATACCAAAACTCGCAGATGGATATTATGAAAATAAGGGAGTCTTTCTGGCGGATGGGAAAAACAAGACCCTGAATGAGGATTTCTTTCTCTATTCATCGGGTGTTGGTGGCTTAGGGCATCAGGGCTGTCTTTAATGAGAATCTGACCTCATCGATTCCCTACTTAACAACCTTCCATGGCTCCCGTCTATCCTCAGGAGAAGCTGATAGGCTTTTGGCCTGGCAGATGCAGCCCTTGACAATGGCCTCCTGACCTCCGGAATGTCCCCTCTCACCACGCTGCACATGTACTCCGAGCTCCCCAAAGGCTGGACCTCCCTGAGTGCCCCCTGGCTTGCCTCTGAGACCCGCTCGTGCTTCTCCCACCCATCGGTCTTACCATCATCACCCATGTCTTTCTCTTCGTTCTTCAGCTTGGGCAGCCCCTCCTCCAGGAAGCCTTCCAGGATAGACCACCCAGGATCCATTCCCTCTGCCTCCAGAGGCAGCCCCGCCTGCATCCCTCTGAACAGTGCTTCCCAGGCGGCTCTGTGGGCTTTTCCTGGAACTGACTCCACAGTTCTTTGTCTTCCTAAGTCACGTTAATGTGACTCCTAGCTCCTTTACTGGGACAGCGTGCTGTATTGCTCATTTCCATGCCTCCTTGGGGTTCTGTCAAAACCCCAAGGTGTATGTAGTCCCAGGAAAATGGGGGAGGCCGGGTTTGGTCCTTGGGGGCACCCACATTACTGTGACTCCTGCTACCTGAGGCTACTATCCAGTGCTTCTCCCCACCTCCCAGCCTGGCACTGCTCCTCCCGTGACCAGGGATGCCTATTACAGCCGTGTCCCCTGGGGAACCCTGCCTGGGAAGCCTCTCTGTGCTCAGGCCCTCTAAACTTAATGCCCAGCCTCAAGTCACCCCACCAGCTGCTCATCTCGCCCAACTAGGCCCTGACCATCCGGGCCACCGTCACAGGGCTCTTTTGTGGGAGGAAAGACCTTAGCGAGCTTCCTGGCTCCTGGGGCCCCTGAACCAGACAAAGGCTGTGTGTGTGTGTGTGTGTGTGTGTGTGTGTGTGTGTGTGTAGGCGGATGGTTGTTGGTTTTTTGGCTTGCAGGTTTTTTTGAGATGAAATTTACATAGTATAAAATTAACCATTTTTAAATGAACAACTCAGTGGCATTTAGTACATTCACAACATTGTACACCATCACCTCTGTCTAGTTCCAGAACATTTTCAAAACCCCCAAATAAAACCCGTACGCATTAAGCATTCATTCTCCACCCCTCTCTCCCCAGCCCCTGGCAACCACGGTCTGGCTTCTGTCTCTGCAGATTCGCCTGTCCTGGACATTTCCTATAAATGGAATCATATCATAGGTGGCCTCTTGCAACTGGTTTCTCTCACTCAGCATGATGTCCTCGAGGTTTACCCACCTTGTATCATAGGGAAAGTCAGAGCTTTGTTCCTTTCTATGGTCGAGTGATATTCTGTTGTTGGGATATGTCACTTTGCCGTCCATTCATCCACTGATGGAAGCAGACGGGGTTTTGGGGGGGTCAAAAACTGTCTCTACCATTTCTTGAAGTGACCTCCCAGCATTTGCGGGTCTCACGATATCATCTAGAGGTCCAGCTACACTTGGAAGATCAGAGCTGGCAACCTGGGGTCCATCTGACAACCAGGACAATCCTCGGGGTCTGAGCAGCATCCTCCAGCCCCCTCTGTCAGGGTCCCCCTTCTCCCCCTTCCTGGCTCTCATTCTTAGTCCCCTGCCAGGCCCCCACAGGCTCCCTACAACCTGGTCTGACACTTAGAGGATAGACCCAGGTCTTTGGGGAGAGAGCAAAGGGGAAAGGGCCTTTTCTTTCTTCTCTCCTTTCGAGGGCAAGACGTAATGGCTATCTCCATGGAAGGCGGCCCAGCCTCCAAGCCACCAGAGCAACCCCCAGCAGAGCCCACTGTCCAGTCACCAGCCTCTCTTGCCTGAGGCAGGGGTTTATGGCTTGTGGGGGCAGGGACTACCCCGGCCAGTCCTGGCGAGGGGGTCAGCCATGTCCAGATCCGTCTGCCAACGGTGTCTTTTCCCCACAGCATGTGGCACCCAGGCGTGGCCCTGCACCTGCTTCCGTGAGCCCCCACCACCCCCAGCACATCAAGATCGTGAAGCAAACTCATTAACAGAGACCCCAGGAAAATCAGGTTGGCCCTTGTGTAGGGCTGGGCTGCCCCCGGGGCTCTCTCTCCCTGCAGGCCCCTGACAAGCCCCTTCATCCCTCCATCTCTGCCCCCCACTCCCCAGACAACCAGGACCACACTTAGTAGCCCCTTGGGCATCAGGCATTAGCTAATTAATGTGTTCACCAGCCAGAGATTTTCCACTCAGTAGTAATTACAGCCCGGGGGCTGTTTCTACAGAGACCCACTCCAAGCAGCTCGAGCAGCTTGCGTTTTTAATAAGAGAAGGAAATCGTCTGCCTTCCAAGGGTGGAGCCGTGCCTGGAAAAATACCGGCATGGTAGGATTGGGGGTCCTTTCATTCTACCATGTTCTGAAGTGGTACCTTTTGAGGAGGACTTGTGTATCTATGACTTAATTTCCCAAAATGCTCCCAGCAAGACCCCACAGAGCTCTTTATTCCCCTCTAGAATAGGGCCCCCAAGATCCTGACCTTCACCTTCCTGGAGGCAGAGGGGAGCTCATCCCGGTGAGAGCCCCAGGACCTGGGGCTTACTCACCCCTGTGCTGCCCGAGCTCTTGGGCCAACTTCTCTAAAGATAGAATGTCCCTACGTTACTGGGAGGATTGGAGGCTCAGAGATGGCCAGCAACTTGCCCAGGGTCTTCCAGCTGCTATGAGTCAGAATCTGCCCCGTCACCCCCACGTACACAGCCAATTGGTCAGGCTTGCCGGTGTCAGCCGTAGCCTCCAGCCACCTTTGGTTTGGGCAGAGAAACTCATCAGCAGTGCATTAACTTTGTATCTCGTCTGGAAGCCTGGGGTTTGGGCTTGTGTCCTTTTCTTCCAGCAGGTGGATCCCCATGCAAAGCCCCTCTGGGCAGATGGACCCAATGAACCTGCTCAGAACTGAGCCTCTACTGCCCCAGTCCCAGCCCCTTCCTTAGATCTGGGCATCCATTTAAAAGAAAAAGTGCATGGCCATAAGGTTGGTGACAACAGAGGCCAGTGGCTTAGAGACTTCTATAATGGAGGGCAGGGGTCCTGAAGCAACCCAGATGCTTCTGGCTCCTAGGCAAGTGGGATCCCTCTGGCCCCAACTCCGCCTGGCCCATTAACCCATGCTGGGGCTGGCTCTGAACCTGCAGCCCGGGGCTGAGCGATCCGAGAGATGCCGGCACAGGGCTTCTATTCCCACTGGGCTGCCATCAGCGTGTCCAGCCAGCACACCACTAGGGCAGGAGACACTGATGCCCATACACAGGAGGGAAGACTCAGAGCCTCCTCCCCTCTATCCCAGCCTCATGCACCCATTCTCCAGATGGGGCTCAAGTAACCCGCCCCATGTCACCCAGCTGAGGCTGAAGAACAGGTGTTGAAGCCCCTGGGAAAATGGGAGGGAGGAACCCAGACTCTTTCAACCTCAGGCAAATGTCCTCTAAGGCAGATCCTAAAATAAAGACTGGTGGCCTGAATGTCTGGAGTGGCAGATATCCCGATTGTCCCCAAATGCAATGCCTCATGCAGGGCTATACTTCCCACGTCTAATGTAAGTGGTTGGTGGTGGACTGTCACCTTGACCACTTGTGGCTGGGACACGTGTTCCCAGAGACTTCATACAAAGCTCCACTGTCTATCCTTTTCTTTCCAGATTCCCCAGCCCCCAGGGGCAGCCCTCCACCCAAAGAAAAACTGAGACATGGATGAGTCAGGACATTCCTTCCCTGCCGACTCACCCAGCCTGCCCGGGATCAGAATCAGCCAACACCCATTCTGAACATACTTGGTTACACCACCCAGTGCCACCCTCCAGCTGATTCCCATCCGGCTCTGCCTTTAAGGGTGCCACCTGCCCGCTTCCCCAGGGGCCCACACTCTCTCCACGGCTTCATGGTCTACCTCAACTCTCTCACAGAAGCTCAGCTCAGATGATCCCGGCTCCTGGAAAGCAGCTCCAGCCCTCAGGAGTCAGGTAAGGGAGGACGGGTTTCTATTCCACCTAATTCTGAAAAGACCAAAGTGGGCCGTTTACAATAAGCCACAAAGAGACTATCCACTATCGAGGCCAGGAGTGAAACAAAACCAATGTAATGATGTCCATCAGTGTTGGCTTGGCACGAGGAAGGAATTTGTTGAATCAGAAATCCTAATTTAGAAAGAGCACTGCAATGTACAGAAAATCTTGCTCTGAGCCTCCTAGCAGGCAAGGTGAAAGGGATTTGTGGTGCTCTCATCATAAATTTAAAAAAATAAATAAATAAATAAAAGTGTGCCCTATCTTCTCAAGGACCCAAACGCCTAGCAAATTTTTCAAACCCAGAAAGAGGCTTCAAAAAAAGTAAGGGGGGGGGGGCGCCTGGGTGGCTCAGTGGGTTAAAGTCTCTGCCTTCGGCTCAGGTCATGATCCCAGGGTCCTGGGATCGAGCCCCGCATCGGACTCTCTGCTCAGCAGGGAGCCTGCTTCCTCCCTTCTCTCTCTCTCTGCCTGCCTCTCTGCCTACTTGTGATCTGTCAAATAAATAAATAAAATCTTTAAAAAAAAAAAAAGTAAGAGGGAAGAGGAAACAAGGGAAGCAAACTTATTCCTAGCTTTGACGCCCTGAGTACAAAGTTCTGACTACTACTCAATTAATAAGCCTAGGCAGCAGCATTTGTGGGAAATTTTATGAAATAAGCCAAGTTACTTTCCCTATGCAGTTCCAAAATCAAGTGTGGAGCCTGGGAAAATGTAAATTGCTGACCCCAACCCTAGACCTCTAGAACTGGGAGATCTGGAGGGAGGGATTCACGAATCTGCATTTCCCTTTGTATTCCCCTGAGGAACTCTTGGGCACCCTGAAATTACAAAACTGATTTAGAAATTCCTTTCCCTTAGAAACTGCATTCTGATTCGGACTCAGGGACAGGAGCTCCCCTTCTCCCCACCCCACTGCTGTGGCTTTGAGCAGCAAAAGGGAGCCCCACTCCCAGGACCATGCCCCCCTGGAAGAAAACCAGCCGTTTATAAGTCACGCCTGCCTACCCTGAGCTCCCTGCCCTCAGCCCCGGCCCGCTGTGTTAGTCCCCGCCCTCTGAGAAGTAGATGCCAGGAAGGGATTAAATGTGCAAAGATTTTTGTAAAGAGGAATTGCATGTGTGGCAGAAAACAGAGAGCGGAGGAGTCTGCAAGGTGAGTCAGACCCCAAGTCGGGTGACCAGATTCAACCAATAGTCAGCCGGCACAGGTAAACATGAAATTTCAGACAAACAGCAAGTGGTTTTTTAGAATAAGCCTTTCCCATGCAGTATTTGGGACATACTTAGACTAAGAATTGACTGTCGTTTATCTGAGATGCGCATTTAGCTGGGTGACCTGTATTGTTTCTGGTCACCCTAACTCCGAATGAAGGAGAAACACATAGGTTGAGAGGTTGAGTATCTTAGATGGCAGTGCTGTGTAAGGAAGTTTTCAGCAAAGCCATCGAGGAGTCCTTGAGCCAAAGCTAGTAGGGGACATCCAAGGCTGGCCCTTTTGCACTCGGTATTGATGGGCACATGGGAAGCCTTATGGATTCAGCACAAAAGGTGGGGGGGTAGGTTCAAGATCCAGGAGCTGGGGCCCTTGGTCAGTTAACCCCCTGTGGTTGGAGGCCTTCCAGAGGCCCGCACAAAGGCCAGAGTGGCAGAAGGGTCAGCAGCGGCTGCCTCGGGACATCTGTCTTCTAGCCTTGGCTTGACCCCCTTGAGGGCCCCACCTCACGAGTACTCTAGAAAGAGAAATGGGTGATGTGGCTGAGTCCTTCTTCACCCTTGGATCAAAGAGTGGGTGTGTGCTAAGTGGACCAGCCTTGCCCAGAACCAGGTCTCTCGCGGGGACTGGATCTTCCAGGCAGGGATGCGGCCTCAGCCCTCAGCCCTTCAGAGACCTCCCCTCCCCGGCATCCTTGGCTGATGAGAGACCACGCTGAATCCCTTTACCACGGTGGTGAAACCCTGGGTCTCCGCCGAGCTCTCCCCTCCATCTCTGGGAACTGAGATACCCAGGGAAGCAGAGAAGAGGTCTGGAGGGCAGAGCTGACAGTGTTCCAGGCCTGAGGAAGTGTGGGTGCAGGAACAGCCATGCTCTCCGGGGGCAGGGGTGGGGGGAGTGGGGGGTGACAGAATGACACAGGGGGCCTTAGTCAACCAGGGAGTTGAGAGAAGCCCTCCTCAAACAGTCCTACAGGTGGGGAGCAGAAATACAGCCCTGTGGTGGTTTTAAAACACATCCCTAAATTATTTGATATTTCTCCCCTTTATTTTTTTTTTATTTTTTAAAAAGATTTTATTTATTTATTTGACAGAGAAAGAGATCACAAGTAAGCAGAGAGGCAGGCAGAGAGAAAGGGGGAAGCAGGCTCCCTGCTGAGCAGAGAGCCTGTGGGGCTCGATCCCAGGAACCTGGGATCATGACCTGAGCTGAAGACAGAGGCTTAACCCACTGAGCCACCCAGGCGTCCTGATATCTCTCCCCTTTCAAGGTACTTCCCCTCCCCTAAAGTAGGGCAGATGTAGTAACTCCCTCCTAATAAGACACGTTAGGGGCGCCTGGGTGGCTCAGTCAGTGGAGTGCCCGACTCCTGGTTTTGGCTCAGATCACGATTGCTGGGTCGTGAGATCAAGCCTAGGGTCAGGCCCAGCGGAGAGCCTCTCTCTCTCTCTCTCTGCCCTCCCTCCCCCAAATAAATAAATAAATAAATAAATAAATCTAAAAAGAAAGAGAAGGAGAAGTCATAGTGTGCGGTGCCCAAGATTGGGGATCAAAGGCGTCTGGCTTCCTCCTTGCCTTCTCTCTTGGATCGCTGGCCCTGCGGGATCACCAGAGGCCATACCAGGGGCACGCTCAAGCAGCCCTGTGAAATGCCCGGTGGAAGGGAACTGAGGCCTCCAGCTGCCCCTGGCCTTGGCTCCTCCAGCCCCAGTCAAGCCTTCAGATGACTGCAGCTTAGCCGTTAGTGTGAGAACAACGTCGTGGGAGACCGTGAGTCAGAACCGCCCAGGGAAGCTGCTCCCAGAGTCCGGGCCCACAGAAACTGCCATCATAAGTGTTTGTTGTTCTAAGCCACTGAGTTTTGGGATGACACGTTATGCAGCATTTTATAAGACATATCCGTACTATGGTCCCAAGTTCAACTCCCAGCTCTCCCTGGCAGCTCTGTGCCCTGGAAGGAGGTAGCTAATCCCTCGGTTCCCTCCAGCTGTCCCCAAACAGCAGAGGGAAGCCAGCGTCTGATCCTCACGTCCTGGAGAGAGGACCATCCTGGAGTCAGGGCTGGCCAACTCTGGTGCCCTGAGGACAGGGGTCTCCCCTAGAGACTGGCTGGTTCTCTTAGGGAAAGAAAAGAAATCCCATCTCTCTTACAGCCCAAATCCCATCTTCCAGCTGACAAAGTATTTCAAACTTGCAAGTCAAAATGTTGTCAACTTTATTCTCTGACGAGGCCACAGGTCCTGGGCCCACCTGCCTGGGCCTGGGGACGGCCCTTAGACTACAAGTGAGGAAATTCACGTTCATGCAGGTCTCATCCAATCCCTTCATCAGCTCTGTGTCTCCTTCCCCCAGCTGCTGCATGCTTTGCTCCTAACGGCTGGCCCTGCGACTCTCAGAAGATTGTCCCCACCCTGGGTCCACCGTGTCGTCACGCAGAGCTAGAAGAGACTTCCCAAGTTCTCCTGAGAACACTCCCTTAATAAGCTGCTGCCGCACAAAACCTTCGCCCAGGTTCTGGAAGAATCTGATCTGAGAATGTGGGAATGCACCTGGTCCGTACCTCCCAGGTGTCATGCCGAGACTTACTGTTATTGGACACACGCTTACGAGATGGGCCGTTCCCTTCACCTTTGCAGCTGAAGGTCAACAGGAGCATCTGGGCTGCCAAGTCCCATCGGAAGAACCTGGGCCTTCCAGGGTTCCAGGCAAAGCCAAGTGCCAGGACTCCATCTCAGATCTGTTCCCCTAGAGCCACACTCCTGGCTGAACCTCACTGTCTCCCCCATCTAGGCTGGTTGGGAGGTATTCCTACTTGCTTTCTTATCCCAGAAGAAACCCAGGCCCACTTAACTGGTTACCACTAAGACCACATACATTCCAAGGAAGAGGCATCCTTCAAAGCTCAGCCCATTTGCAGTGGCTGCTGGGATCTCAGAGGGCGGGTTCCATCGCGGGCAGAGCACCAGCACAGTGTGGCCACCGGCTCTCTCCGTGACAGAACCTGGTGTTGAATGTGGCTGCTGGGGATGGTGGGCGCCCCAACACCGGGCCCCAAAGGCCCTGGGAAGGCAGAGATGTGCACTTTCGAATGATACAACAAATCCCAGCTCCAGACCCCCGAGGGAGATGTTCTCAGTGGGAGGCAGTACCCCGACAGGCACTGGAAATGTCTCAGGGAAGGGCTGAGGCTTCTCTCCTTCACTGAGTTTCCCCAGGGAAGCTTGGCACCCCCATGCTTATCTCCGTGATCCCTCTCTCACTTTGTCCTCCAGTGACTCTGAGCCCGCAGAGCACAGCGCTGCTTCCCCCCGCCCACCCCCGGGCCTTTGGTGAGGCCGTTCCCCTTGCCTGCAGGGCCCTCTCCACGCCTCACCCTGCAAACACGTCCTGAGCTATTTACCATGCCAATGGTAGTGTGACGTAGTGGTTAAGGGCTTGGGGATCAGGCTCCAAAATCCTGTTTCAGGAAAATGTGTGACTCAGTTTATATACTGCACTGTCCTGGGGCAGACCCGACGTAGGCAGGGCACTCGAGACACAAAGCAGGTCCCTAACGTTTATTTTTAATTGATATGAACTGACTTGCTCGTACCTCACCTTGAGGGATGGAATGTGGTTTGTCAGATCGACAGATAATGGGTCGGAGTCAACAACTCAGACTGCCTCCAGCTGAGTGAGAACCTCTGGGGGGTGGGAGGTGCTGGGTTCAAATCCCAGCTCCTCCCTCTGCAACTGAGTGACGTGGGACAAATCTCTGAGTCACTTCCAAGGCTGTGGCCAGGACGGATACTGCTTTGGAAAACGTAAAACTAGTGCCATACACACGGGGATCGTGAGCGGCAAAGGAAAAAGAGGCAAAGGTACACAGCTTTCTAGTGGTGCAATTTCAGACACACGCCGGCTGGAAGGGGAACTGCTTTGGGCTTCTGGGCTCAGGCAAAGCTCCTCCAGTCCATCGGCAAGAAATTCCATGGAACCTGGGCATTCAGAGTGAAGAATTCTTTTTTTTTTTTTTAAGATTATTTATTTAGGGGCGCCGGGGTGGCTCAGTGGGTTAAAGCCTCTGCCTTCGGCTTGGGTCATGGTCCCAGGGTCCTGGGATCAAGCCCCGCATCGGGCTCTCTGCTCATCGGGGAGCCTGCTTCCTCCTCTCTCTCTGCCTGCCTCTCTGCCTACTTGTGATCTCTGTCTGTCAAATTAATAAATAAAATCTTAAAAAAAAAAGATTATTTATTTATTTATTTGACAGAGAAAGAGACACAGCGAGAGAGGGAACACAAGCAGGGGATGTGGGAGAGGGAGAAACAGGCTTCCCGCTGAGCAGGGAGCCCAATGCGGGGCTCTATCCCAGGACCCTGGGATCATGACCTGAGCCAAAGGCAGGCGCTTAATGACTGAACCACCCAGGGGCCCCCAGAGTGAAGAATTCTTAATAAAATAAGGGTTCCATTCAGGCAAAGCTGTGTGTGGAACTCTCCCAGGCACTTCCGTGTTTCACCGTGGCCCAATGACATGTATAGCCCTGCAAAGCAGATGTCATCATACCCATTTTACAGATGAGGAAACTGAAGCACAGAAGGGTGGGCTCCTGCCCAAGGAAATGTGCTCTGTTCCTGGTGGTGCCGGGACTCCAACCCAGAGTAGACGTTCCCAGGGCAAAAACTAACAAGTGTCACTTACTGCATGTTACATATCTTCCTCTCCTGTGTCGTTCTTATTCGATCTTAACAGCAACCTCAGAGGAAACGCATGAATCCCTGACCTAGTGAATCTGTGAGGTCCAGCCCTGGAGCCAATGGGTGGTCATTTCATTGGCCCCCGAATGAAAGACATGAGTGGATATACTTGGGAGTAAGAGCCCTCACAGGTGCCCTGGCCTGGGGTAGGGGGGTGGGGGGGTAGTTACCATGAGGGAAAAGGCCAAACGGAAGCCCCAGAAAGTGCCCCCCCATCACATCCCTAGGAGAATGGCAAATTCATTCTGCTCGTAACATCGCAAAGGATGCAAGGATGGCAGTCCCCTATGAAAGCCAGATAAACCCTGGAAGATGACAGTAAACGTTTCCAAACTCAACCAAGGAATAGCCCCGACTGCTCTCAACAAATGCAGGGTCTTGTAGGGAACGTAAGAACTTAAATATGGGATAGGCAGCATTGATCTGCGAAATGCCTTTTTGTTCTCCCCCTCCCCCATCCTTATCAGAAACAACTCACTTTCACTGGGGACGGACAGCGGGATGCATTGCTGATCCTCCCAAGGGCCACACTACTTCTCCCACCCTCTGTCATAATATACTCCAAAGGCACCGACCTCACGGCGTATCCCACAGAGCACCATCAGCCCACACGGCCTCTGTGAGATCACGTAATAGGAACAGAAGCCCGAGAAATCGCAAATAGGCTGAGACATTAACAAGGCCCATGCACTCCAGAGGGCGGGAGATCACTCCCGTGAGGACTCGGGCCCCCACCAGACTGGGTGTTTCGGCCAACGACCCCAGCTGGGGTGCTAGCCAGCAAGCAGTATCAAAACCCCGGCCATGTGAGTGAGCGAGCTTTCGGATAATTCCTGCCCCAGCCTTCTGGTGGCCCCAGCTGTCACCATAAAGGTGATCAAAATAAAGATGGCAGTCGCTTCCCCCTCTAGGCTTTGGGATGGTATGCTCTGCAGCGAGAGGTAACCGGGGCACGAAGACGCAGCCCCAGTTCTGGGAGGATAGACCAACCCACCTCCAGGCCCCCTGCAGCCAAGTAGAGTATCTGACACCTTCTGCACGCTGCTTAGCTCTCAGCTGTGTACTCTGTTTTCAGATGAAACAAGTCGGTTCCGAGCTGGGGTTCAAGCTCTGAGCCGTGGAGACGCAGACCCGTGGGCACACAGGGCAGACGGGGCAGTGAAGGGAGGCTTCCCAGAGGCGGAGACGTTTCTCTGGGCCATGTGCTGGAAGATGAAGAGAATCTCAAAAGCAGAGGGCAGCACAGATCACAGACCCTGGGAGCTGGAAAGAGCCTCGGAGCTTGCTGGTCAATCCCAGCATCCTGGGTTAGGGGCTCGCGGCATGAGCCCATGAACCCACGTCTCTGGGGTCTGATCCTGGGGACCTCCCCTCCTTGGGCCGGCTGGATGCTGCCTCGGGTGTCCACAGCTGCGGCTCTCCTCTCCCCAGCAGGTAGGAGGGATTTGACATTTGTCCACTAGAACTCATCTGTCGGATTTTTTTTTTTTTTTAAACTGTGTGCCCTGCACTCCTTGTCTTTCCAATCCCCACCTTGACCTTTGCAGGGTCCAGCGATTTCTTTTTACCTCCTCAATACAGAATCAGCCCTGCTGTTCATTACTCAGATGTCTTCAGGCTTTCATTGATGAACACTTTCCTCTCATTTCCAGCCTTGCCTGCGGACTGTGGCTCAGGGGGTAGGTGGTTTAGAACCAACTTTCCAGTTTAGAACAGCTGCTTATTACTATGTTTTTTAAAGTTATAGAAGCAAGATAAGCACATTACTGAAAATGTTTGAAAATCAAGGAAAAATTCCCCATGCTCCCACCATGCCACGTGCCAGCTCATTCTCTCATCCTGGTGTACTTTTTTTCCCCCAAACCTACAGCATTTTAAAAAACCTATTACAGTCATACTTTACATTTAAGCACGGATCTTGAGTTTTCCCTTTTAATGGTGGAGCACAGGCTTTTGTCCTAAATTTCTTTCTTCATGAACACACGGTGGCTCAAGCCCGAGCCTCATTTTCTGTAACGTGGTTGTGGCACTGTTGGCGATCAGGTGGATGCCAGTTTCTACCAGCAATAAACTTCTTCCTGCCTAGAACTTTTTCTGGAAGCAGAATGACTTCCTCGGGCCAGATCCCTGGAAGAGAAATGACTGGTCAGAAGTTGTGGGTATCTTTAGGGCTCTGGATTGATATTCGTCCCTTGTCAAATGATCAGACTTTATTTTGAATTGGGATTGTTGTAGTTGATGCCATTATTTTTAAAAAAGATTTTATTTATTCATTTGAGAGAGAGTACACACAAGCAGGGGAACAGGCAGAGGGAGAGGAAGAAGCCGGCTCCCCACTGAGCAGAGAGCCTGACAAGGAACTCCATCCCAGGACCCTGGGATCATGATCTGAGCCAAAGGCAGACACTGAACCATCTGAGCCACCCAGGAGCCCAGTTGATGCCATTATTGTTATGAAAGTACAGAGCGAATAAAAATCACCCATATTACCCACATCTAAAGATAATCACTGTCAGTAACATATTGGTATCTTCTCTTCCTGGATTTATTTTTCTTTATGTTAGTTTCAAGTTTTATTTGTTTCAGTGCATGCGTGAATTAATATTTAATTATAGTGATACTCTAAATAAATTGGAGATCACAATTTTCCTTGAGCATTACAACTAAGCATTTTCCATTTATTGCAAACTCTTTGTCAATACCAAGTTTAAGAAATGCGTAATTTCCCATTGGGGAGACAAATCCTCATTTACTTGCCAATTATCCTATTTGGGGTATTTAAAACGGATACCAAATTTTTGCTTTTAAAAACATTTTCTATGAATACATTTGCAAGTTACAACTTAAAAAGCAATTTGTAAGTTGGGTGAATAGAAAAACTGTGGAAGCTCATAATAGAAGAGTTTACTAATTGGTCTTGATTGTGGAAAAGATTGATTTAAAAACTGTTTCCTTAGACTCACGAGTGGAATTTGAATAACTGAGGTGGGGATTTGGGGGGTTTTGTTTGTTTGTTTGTTTGTCTTATCTCAATTTGTGGTACTCAAAGCAAACCACTGATGGGGAGTTGGGACACCTAGTTTCCCCAGTGGATGTACTTCCTGCTGGATGACCTTGGGCAAGTCACAATTTCCCCTGGTGACCTGAGCAAATGAGCAGATGAGATGGGGCTGGCCCTGAGACCTTGGCCTACTCCCTGGCTGGTTCTGTCTCCTATGGCCACACATCTGTCGACAGTGCCTTCATGAAGCTCTCCTGGATGGCCACAATTTAGCTGCCATTGGCTTCTGGCCCCCTGTGACTCCCACGGCAGCCTGGGGCTCAGGTGCCATGGTCCGCAAGCCTGGAACCAGCTGGTGGAGGCGCCCAGAGCAGAAAACACACTTGATGCACAAATCATTAAAAATGATTCCTGCTGCTTCCTCTTTACAGACATGGAAAGAGAAGCCAGGACCTTGTTATGTTGAAAGAAAGGAAAAACCTGAGGGGGTGGAACAGGTGATAGCGTGCGATCCTTTCTATAAAAATAAAATAGAGCCAGAGACACGCAACACATGTTCTTCAAAATGAGGGGCTCAGGACTGGGAAAGCAGCAGAGGGCTACGTGGTCACTGGCGATGATCGCAAGAAGTGTGGGTACTCGTTATAATCACTTCATTTTACATGTGGATGAGAGTGTGGTCCCTGAAGGGTTCCCCTGGGAAATGAGAGGCACAGTTGGCAAAGCAAGGGCAGTTTCCCCAAATGCTTCCTGGGCTCCCAGGTTGACCTGTGACTGAGACCCCCACTCCCACCCGGCCGTCCCCACCCCTGCCCAGCCCCATCACAGCTGCAGACGCAGAGCCCTTAGAAACTACACCCAAGGGGTGCCTGGGTGGCTCAGTCAGTTAAGCGTCTGCCTTCGCCTCCCAGGGTCTTGGGATGGAGCCCCCATGTCTCGTTCTTTGCTCAGCGGGGAGTCTGCTTCTCCCTCTCCCTCTGCCCCTCCCCCTGCTCATTCTCTCTCTCTCTCAATTAAATATATAAGAATCTTTTTTTTTAAAGATTTTATTTATTTATTTACTCGCCAGACAAAGATCACAAGTAGGCAGAGAGGCAGGCAGAGAGAGAAGGGGAAGCAGGCTCCCTGCTGAGCAGAGAGCCCAATGCAGGGCTCAATCCCAGGCCCCTGAGATCATGACCTGCGCCAAAGGCAGAGGCTTAACCCACTGAGCCACCCAGGCACCCCAATATATAAAAATCTTTAAAAAAACAACTTACAACCAAACAGAGCTGGAAGGAGAGAGAATGAGGTACAGGGATGGGGAGGAAAGGGAGTGAGAAAAAGGGAGATGTTGACCATCTTTAGAACAACCAGAAAGATCTTGGTAAAGGCTCAATGATGGATCATTTAGGATGAGCTTGTTACAGTTATATTATTTTATTTTAAAGATTTATTTATCTATTATTTGAGTGGGGGGTTGGGGAGCAGAGGGCGAGGGGAGGGAATCTCAAGCAGACTCCGCACTCAGTGCAGAGCCCGACACGGGGCTCTATCTCACGACCCTGAGATCCCGACCTGAGCTGAAACCAAGAGTCGGACCCTCGACCACCTGAGCCACCCAGATGCCTCTTAAAGTTATATTTTTTAAAGGCAACCTGACCCTCAGGATGTCTTTCTCTTAGCAGCTCAGTTAAGGCAGGACTGTTCCTGGCTGGGATGGGACCAGAGGCCTCCAGCCTTGGGGAAAGCTCGGCAGCAGACCCCCCTTAGCTCACCTGCCAACACGAGCCTCTCCAACAACCTCCCAAAGCTTGGGACCAAAGCCACTGAAAACGTTAAGGCCCCCAGGGGGAAGATAAGAAGCAACAGAGTCAATATTCTCCAGGTGTCTTTTTCTTATCTGCCAGGATTGATCTCTGGTGACAGAGCAATTAAATTGGACAGAACACACGGGGCAATGACTATAAAGCAGCTGCCCTGAATAATCAGAGCAGGAGGTGGGAATTGAGTGGAGAGCGGGCGTGGACAGAGTACTGCCCCAGCCGGCACTCACCCCGAGAGAGACCCTGAAGAAAACCATTCTCTTGGGACCTGCAAGCCACTGCTTTTGACAATTTTGGCTGCCTTTTTTTTTTTTTTGGAAAAAATTTTTTTTTTTTTTTTTTTCTGAGACGGAGCAAGTGCGGAGGGTGGGGCAGAGACAGAGGGACAAGCAGACTCTTCACTGACCAGGGAGCCCAACATGGGGCTCTTTCCCAGGACCCTGAGATCACGACCTGAGCCGAAGGCAGATGCTTAACCGACTGAGCCACCCAGGCGCCCCTCCCCCTGCTGCCATTTTGGCAGCCTCTTCCATTCAAGAGAATGGAGAATCACTTCCTTGCTTTCTCCCTTTACTTTCTGGCTGGAGTCAACTCTGCTGGGGGGTCCAGAGGGCCCAGGGTGAGAACCCCCAGTGAAGAAACAGCATGCGCCTGCCAGCTGGCTCTGGAGTGGGCTAGCAGCCTCCTTCCTATAACACCCAAACCATGCCCAGAACTCTGCTCTGGAGAAGTACAAACACAAATTTTAGTCTCGTCTCAAGAAAACAGCCCTTCAGACACTAAAAGTATCCTCACACATCCCAGACCTGCTCTGATCTGGGCTAAAGCCCCTCGTTTTCCCAAGTGCTGCCTACATCACCTGCTCCAGCCTCTCATTACCCCTTTTGGGTCCCTCCATGGACGATCATTATGTCATCAGGTATGAGAGTGACAGCTGCGTGTCCACCAGCACTGAGTTCTGTCTCTGCCCCATAATGATTCTCTCACATCCTCACTCTGACACTGAAAAACAGACGTTGTGATGAGCTTATAAGGAAGCTGAAGCTCAGAGCTGTAAAGTAACTTGTCTAGAGCCACACAGCAGGGTGTCAGTGGAACTGGGATTCAGACCCAGACCTGCCTGATGCCAGGACTCGGGCTCATCCCACCAAACCTCCCCTGCCGGTCCTTCCTGGGGTCTTCCCGGGCAGCAGACACTCTGAGCATCCCAGGATCCGTGCAACCTCCCTTGGCCTAGAGACCCTCGTAACTCAATCAAACACGAGATTGGCATAATCATTTCGATGATGACCAACCCCAGGAAACCCCATAAGGTCCAACTAGATAAATACTCCCAGTTAAGATTTATTTATTTATTTATTTGAGAGAGAGAGAGAGAGAGAGAGAGAAAGAGAATGAGAGAGCGTATGCACATGAGTGGTGGGGAGGAGCAGAGGAAAAGGGAGAGGCAGACTCCCCATTGAGCAGGGAGCCCTATGTGGGACTTCATCCCAGGACCCTAAGATCATGACCTGAGCCCAAGGCAGACGCTCAACCAACTGAGCCACCCAGGTGCCCCACTTCCAGAAGAAATTAACGTTGCCACCGATCACCGCCATCTCTCTCACTCCTCCTTGGGGGTTGTAAGGATTGTCTCAATTTCCTCCCCAACACTTCCCTGTTTTTGCCACTTCTTTCCCCTCCCCCCACCGCCCCCACACTCTTCCTTGGACCCAGCCTCAGATCCTTCAAATATATTTTATTACTTGGAAAATGCAAAGGACAGCCCCAGAAAGAAAAACTAAAGCACCCCCTAAAATGAGGAAAATGTTCTGGAATCAGATAGGGGTAATTGATGCACAACTTGGTGAACACACCCACACACAAAACCAAAACCGAATGAAAACAAAAGAGTCACTGAGTTGCACATTTTAAAAGGACATTAAAAGGAGTTATACATTTTAAATTACATTTATGTGAATTATATCTCATACTCTATGGTATGGGAACTGTATCTCAAAAGAGCTATTAGATTTTTTTTTTAATAGCCCATATGTTAAAGGATTAGAGTGCATTTGGAAAGGTCTGGTAGGAATGGATGATTATAAGCCTTGTGAATCCTTAAATACTGTTATACCGTGGACATGTTCTATTTGTATAAGTTGACACTGCAAAGCTGGCCATCCATAACACTCCCTCATTACATTATGTAAAGTAGAGTAAAGTCATTGTATAAAGTAGAACAGTATGCTCTGTGAATCTGGGCTCGTTACTACACCAAGGAGTACCTAAGACCAGGGAGGCAGAGAATCCAGGTAGGAAGAGGTAGGATCTTAGGACCTGGCAGGCTGAGTTTCTTAACACAGTTTCCACTTCTCACTGGTTCTGAAGAATATCCATAGATGTAACGTGAATACTGCATTCCCGGGGCACCTGGGTGGCTCAGCTGGTTAACTGTCCAACTCTTGATCTCAGTTCAAGTCTTGATCCTAGGGTTGTGAGTTCAAGCCTTGCACTGGGCTCCACCAAAAAAAAAAAGATACGGCATTTCCTCAAATCTCAAATACCATGGATGTATCTGGCACCATGATTGCAGGAACTTCTAAGAAAGAAAATCATTGTTTTCTTATCTAATCAGCTGTAAGATGTATCTCAATTTCAGACATGTTAACATGTAAGGAAAAACATGTGTGTCTCTGAATCAATGGAATATGATGAAAGGCCTCAAAGTGAAATACCTTTGGGAAATCTTTGCATTAAATAGGTCTCCTTATTGCAGGACTTGTCAGAGCCTTTAATATGTTCATATGCACTGTGAGTCTCTGCAGAAGGGTGAGGAATGAGCTAGTTTCTGGGTGCGTTAGTCCATAGAACCCTCCACATGAGACCAACCGGGAGAAGGGGCACTCTGTAAGGTCAACCCAGAAAAATCCTGCTTTAAGGAAAAGAGGAGCATATAAGGACTCAGTCAAAAACCTGGGAGTATTTATATCAGAAGAGAAAACATTCAAATATACATTGGAAGAAAGACTTCAGAAACAAGACTTTCAGAGGGTGAGGGAAGAAAGGAAAGATGGAGAGAAACACAGGAGGCTGATACTTAAAAATAAATCCAAGTTCCACCCTAAATGAGAGAGAACATAACTCCCCATTCCCAAGTGCAGGCTGAGCATAGTGCCTTCCTTCCAGAGAGCACTGCATGGCAAGGGCGGGGGCAGGGAGAGAAACCTGACACACTCGCATTTCAGCCAGATGCTCAAGATTAATATCAACAGTGCTAAGTCATGTTGACCACGTAGACCCTTGAAGTGATGCAAATGTCATTTTACCTCTGTGATCTTCCTCCCCAAAACTCACAAAGCCTGTCTAATCCTCAAGGGGAAAAAAATCAAACAAATACCACCAGAGGAGCCTCTTACAACAATGGCAGCCCTGGCATGGCTGTGACTATATTGGCCATGACCATTTAGATTGAGTGATCCTGGAATGAATGAGAGGCATGGTTGGTTCTACGTTTAAAATCACATCCTATGGGCACCTGGGTGGTTCAGTTGGTTAAGCATCTGCCTCTTGATCTCAGCTCAGGTCTCCATCTTGGGGTTGTGAGTTCAAGCCCCACACAGGGTTCCATGCTAGGTGTGGAGCCTACTTAAAAAATAAAAGAAAATAACATCCAAAAAATCACCACATGATTCAGTACAGAAACAAAAAATTGGTTATAGGCACAGAAAGGCATGGAAATAAGGCGGTGGGGCACAAGTTAAATGGCAGAATAGCAAATATTTGTCTTTACAGGAATGACCACAATCCCTTATTTTCTTGCAAGGCTATGACCAAGTGCTATGGGTCTTCAGAAATGTACCTGGAAGGAACAGAATTAGATTAGGCTGTTTTGTCACCAAGATGTGTGCAAACGGAGAGCAGAACACACACCAAGGTGAGGATGGGCAGAGGAACCACTGACCCCACCGGGATGGTGAAGGAACCATCAACTGAACACAATGAAGGCGGGAGTGATCCATGCCCCTGCAGCTCAGGCTGCCCTCAGAGCATCTGACATCCAGCTGTCAGAGGTCGCCCGCTGACTTAGACTGAACTCCCAGCAAACGCATCCCAACTGAGCAAAGAGTAAATCTCTGGGTCCGTAAAAAAGGAAAATGCTAACTTGAACTTGACATGCTTCTACTGGTCTCAAAATTACACAGATGATGGAGAAGTTCCAAGCAGTAAGAAGCACAGTGCCATAGATTACTTTGCAGTGGTTTTGCCTTCGCTCTGCGTAAGATAGTCGTGGTTCTGGCAATGGTTGGTGCCTTTGATTTGCTGAGATCCACAACATGTGATGGGGATGGAAAACAAACTGTCTTCATTTAGGAGATACCTTGAGAGGGTAAGTCCTGAGAATCTAAAGGGGTTAGCCCAGAGATAACACAGCGGGCACCCACAGCAGATAATGTCACAAAAAGGAGACAACTGGTGGCTCCTTTCAGAAGTCCCCATCCCACCTGTGAGTTTCCCTCCCTACCCCATCCTGCTGAGAACACTAGCAGTGAATCAGGTCAGGCCCCTAGATCCAAAAACCCATTTACAGCAGCTATCAGAGGCAAAGGAACATGCTAACACCCTGAGAAATGTTACTGGACAGAGACCTGGTTTCTTCAAAAGTAAATTTTGAGAAAAAGAAAAAACAAGAAAGATGGGGAAATTGGTTGACCAAAATGGATTTAAAAGACATATCATGGACTTAGAGATTTGCCTTCAAGGAACAGAGCAGGGAAAGGGGAAGATGGTAAGTTTTCGGTGGAGGAGCCTGGAGACGCCGTGTAGCCAAGCGACGAAGGCGAACACCACCAGCCATGTTGTATGGACGCCACCAGCATCCCTGTAGGGAGCAATGAGACGGGGGCTCCAACTCTGTGGTGTTCTTACCAAAAATCCACATCCCCTGTCTAATCCTGAGACAGTTGTCACACTCAGATCGGGGGACATGCTGTAAGATGTCTGGCCAGCACAGAAGACCACCAAGGCATGAAGAACGAGCAAAGACTCAAAGCCACTCACGGATCAGAGAAGAATAAGGAGATGTGAAGACTGAATGCAATGTAGGATCCAAGATGGGATCTTGGGACAGAAAAAAAGATTTCTGGGAAGCCTGATTGAAATCCAAAGAAAGTGGAGAGTTTAGCTAATCGGAAAGTACCGGTGTTAATTTCTCAATTTTGCCGAAAGTATCATGGTTTGCAAGATGTTCACGTGAGAAGAATCTGGGTGGAGAGTACATGGCATTTCTCTGTGTGATCTTGGCAACTTTTCTGTAAATATAAAATTACTCCAAAATAAACAGTTTATTTAAAAAAAAAATACCACCCGACTGCAATACAAAAAAAGTGGGTTGTTGGGAGAAGACTGGGCAGGACTGGGCAGGAATTGGTGACTTGAAGTTGGATGATGAGTGCAGGAGGGTTTATAGTCTTGTTTTCCCTAGTTTTGCATATTTTTTAAGTTTTATATAAGACAAAAATTACAGTGACAAAGACAACGAGGCCAGTCTCAGTTTCCCTGATGGCAGATCAAAGAGGGACAGAGGGCATGTGTGCATGAGACAGAGTAGAAGAGTCTTCTCAGGTGAGTACATATGGATTAGATTCTTAGCCCATTAAGTGGTTGGGAGGTGGGGTGGGGGGAATGCAGGCAAGGACATTGGCCAATGGCTTCCATGTTGTTCGGCTAACACTATCTTAGCCTGTCCTGGCCTGATCAGCCCAGTCTTAGCCCCCCACAGCTCCTGAACTAGTCCTGGATGAGGCAGCAGAAACTGAGGCAGCAGAGCCTCAGCCCACAACACTTCCCCACCTCCTTCTTCCTTCTGAAGCCATCTTTCTGTCCCCAGACCTGGTGGGACCAAGGGGAAGGGCTTTGGCCATTCTGAGGAGGAAAGATTTTGCAGAGGAGTGGGGGAGGTGCGAGAGGAAGCCAAACTGCAAAGGGCTGAGGGTCAGGGGCAGGTGGCAGGCAGCACGGTGACTGCAGGCAGAGGGAAGAAGGATGCTGGCCAGCCCCAAGTGCTGGCAGAGTTGGACCAGGGTTTTTTAGGAAGAACTCGTGGGCTCCTGGATGGGCATGTGGCTTCTCTGCTCTGAAGGTCACTTGCTGGGTGACTTGTGGCATACCCCCTCTCTGAGACACCATCCAGCAGGAGGTGAGAGCCAGAGGAACTCCAAAGCCTCCAGCTCAAAGATTATATGACTCCATCCCCTCTCCAAGGGGAAGAAAATCCCTGAAAGCATTTACAAAAGCCCTTCCCCTCTGAAACTCCAAGCAGAAACGTAGAAAAGAAAGAAGCAAGGCTGGCAGGCACAGGCTTGACGGGGGTATGGGTCATATCCGAGGGTGGTGCTCGCCAGGGAAGGGCAGGGTCCCTTTCTTCGCCCTGCAGGCAAGTGACTTACAAGGAACCACTTGCACAAGCTTGAAGGGAGTAGAAGGGAGCGCAGGCTCCAGGTCTGGACTCCTCTCTTTCTGCCACCTGACATTCACCTTGACTTCCTAGGTTCCAGGATGGTGGGGAGGGGGGTGGATAACAGAATTTGTATCCCTGGGCTTCAGGTATCTCCAGGGTGAGCCCAACAATTTCCCTTGCTGCCTGCTTGTGAGTCCCTGAGTCATGTCATGGACCCGAGATCACTCAGCACCCCCGTCCGCAACCCCATGACTACCTGCTTCTCCTCGAGAATTTTTCCTTCTTTGTCTTACTCATCCTCGGACTGAAATTGTACCACGTGGTTACCCTTGAGCAAATTTCTTGGCCAGCTAAGTCATTCCCCACCCCCACCCCCGAACGAAACACCCATCTCATCCCAAGACCACAGAAGACTCCTCTGTTTCAAGACTCACAAAGGGGCTTCTGCCCAAACTGTGCCTGGGCGGTTTTCTCCCTGAAACAGTAGTCGGTGTTGCAATGACAGTAGGGGCCGTTTGTGCCCCGGAAGAATCTCCACTTTGTTAACTGACTTCATCGTCTGGAAAGCAAAGTCTCAGAGAAACTGCCTGATTCAGACAGATGTTCCTCCCACCCTCCGTTCACACCAGATGATGTCCTGGCACACCAGACCCTGGCCAATCCCACAAGGCCACGGCTGCTGCCAGACACCTGGCAGGAGCCACAATGGCCTCATTCTGGAAGCCAGGGACCCCACCCCTCTTCCCAGTGAACGGTGCATTCATCCTTTCAGGGTCCCAGTTTCCAGGAGCTCCCCAGGCTCAGCTGGCTGGGTTCACGGGGCAAGCCATGCATTCATTGGCTCGACGAATCCATTCATTCCTCAACTATTTGTTGAGCGCTGATTAGGTACCAAGCGCTGTTTTGGGGGGGCACCGGGAGCACCGAAATGAGGAAAGCAGAGACAGCTTTCTGCCTTGGGGAACTGACACTTTCACACTTGAATGAGACCTTGAGGATGTTGGTCTCCAGACCCCTCTTTCCAGAACTCTCTTCCACCCCCATGGCTTCCACTCCCACCCAGCAGAAACTCACTTTCCTGCCAAACCCACGGCAAAGGCCATCTCAGCCAGCTTCATTGCGCTTTCACCGTGTGCTAAACACTGCCATGGACACATATCACATGCACTGTTTCATGATAGGAAGGACGCCCCCTCATAGCCCCAGTGCGCAGATAAGGAAACTGAGGCACACAGAGAGTGGTACATGCCGGTAAAGAGCAGAGTCTGTATTTGAACCCAGGACGTCTGACTGCAGAATCCACATGGTAGTCGCTGAGTCATTGAATTTCACCCACTTAGGTCAGGTTCTTTTTTGGGGTGAATCACTTGGGTCTGCTCTCAAACACCATTTGTATTTGAGGCTCTCATCCATAAGAGTGATGCTCCATTTGACTCTGTTCTGTCCATCTTGTTCCCTTGGGAGGGACCCCCACCATCCTTGGCCATGCATTTTACAACCTGACTCAGTCTGCACTCAACTCAGGGCTCTCAAAGCCTGGAGCACATTGCCCTGGGGATTTCCTGCCTCTCCTTCCCGCTGAATCTTGGGCTTCCTGTGCCCACAGGAAAATAGATCATGAAGTGAAGAAAGCTGAAAGGTCGCTGTGCAGCCCCTTCCAAGGGCTTGTACTCACCTGGTCAGAGGTTTCCTGCACAATTTGCAAAGGCACATATCTCAACCACAAAAAAACATTCTTCCCCATGGCCCCCCTCACCACACTTCCCCTGATGCAAAGTAGCACTGAGTGGCTGTGGCCATTTAGGGATCTGGCTAAGGAGAGGTTGAATCAGAGATACATTTAATTGAGGTTTGTCGAAATACAATGTAACTGATTCAAAGTCACTTCCCTGTACAGTTAAATCATTACTTACCCTCATGTAATACTGACTTCCGGGAATACTCCCACCTACTTGGCTGACTCAACAGGTGAGGTGACCAAAAGCAATAAGGTCAGAGGTGGTGTCCCATGATGAACCTGGTTTACAGTGCCCAACTGGAAGTAAGTGGAGAGTGGAGGAGGGGTCAAGTCTGACATGAGCAGAGACAGAAGCCCATCTCTGGAAAATTCTTCCAATCATCAAAACCAAAATTTTAAGCAGAATATTCAGTTTTCATTATGCCTTATCGAAAAATGAAAAGGTGGTTTGTTTGTTTGTTTGTTTCTGTCAAGAATAAATGATTCAGGGTGCCTGGGTGGCTCAGTCGTTAAGCGTCTGCCTTCAGCTTGGGTCATGATCCCAGGGTGCTGGGGTCGAGCCCTGCATTGGGCTTCCTGCTTGGCAGGAAGCCTGCTTCTCCCTCTCCCGCTCCCCCTGTGTCTCTCTCTGTCAAATAAATGAATAAAATCTTTAAAAAAAAAAAAAAAGAATAAGTGGATTATGCAGCAGGTAAGCTTATAAATGCATCATATTGCTTTGTTCTTTATATTTAATAGGAATCACACAAATAAAATTTGTAAGAATTCCTGTATGTAGGGCACAATAGTGTAGTGTTTCTATGAACAGTGAGCATTTCTGTGTGAATTCAACACCGCAAATCAAGATGGTATCTTAGCTTAGCTGATGCATTTTGTCATGATGAAGTCTGGCATTTCCGGAAGAAAGCACAAACATCGCATCAAGAAAGCAAAAGGACTGAAGGAAATGAATGATATCAAGCTGTACCTATGAGTCCATAATAAAGACACCAGATTATTTTGCTGGATCTCGTGATGTTGGCTGTATTTTTCCATTTTTTTCAAGTTTGTAATTTCTTGTGATTTCTTTCCTCGTGCTAAATAAATAGTCATTTTTCACCACCGATTTTGCTTATAACTCTGTTTTCTCTTTCTTAAGATGATTAAGCTTAGCCCCACAAACCTGCATCCACTCATCTCTCTGTTTTATATATTTCTTCTTTAAAAAAAAAAGATTTTATTTATTTATTTGAGAGAGAAAGAGAGTGAGCAAAAGAGAGAGCACAAGCAGGGATAGAGGAAGAGGGAGAAGCAGACTCCCCTGCTGAGCAGGGTGACCGACACAGGGTTCGATCCCAGGACCCTGGCATCCTGACCTGAGCTGAAGGCAGACACTTAACTTATTGAGCCATTCAGGTGCGCCTGTGTTTCTTCTTCTACTGGAATACAGTATTTTCCTGAGAAAAGGTGTGTGGGAGGGTCACAGTGTTGACCCTGGTTGGCTCACTCGGTAGAGCATGTGACTCTTGATCTTGGGGTTGTGAGTTCAAACTCCACATTGGCTGTAGAGATTACTTAAAAATAATAGAATCTTTTCTTTTCTTTTTAAGGTGTGTGGAAGTTTGATGTTTGGGGTTGTTTATTTTGTTTATCTTAGATCTTGGATATCTAAAAGTGCCCTTTTTCTACCTTATACTTAATTGGTAGCATAGCTGGGTATAGAATTCTTGATTGGAATTTATTAAACCTTCAGCATTTAAGGTATTGCTTCATTGTCTTCTAGCTTCCAGGGCTGCTGTTGAGAAGCCCAAACCCATTTGATTTCTGTTCTTTTGCATGAGACCCAATTCTTACCTCTGGAAGTTATGGAATCTTCTCTTGGTTCATAGGTTTCTGTGCCTTGATGTGAGCCATTGTGCAGGACACTTCATATTCCTTAAATCTAGAAACTCATGTCATGCAGGGTTGGGGGATGTCTTGAATTATATCACTGATGATGTCTTCTCTGTTTCATTTGTTCTCTCTTCTTAGAGAAAGAGCATCATCATTATCGGAGAAATTATTCAGATGTTGGATCTCCTGAACTGGATCTCTAATTTCTTATTTTTTCTCTCCTATTTTTTTTTCTTTTTGTCCTTTTGTTTTACTTTCTGGGAAATCTTACAAGTTTTCTATTTATTTGTTAGTATCAACTATCATTTTTTGTATGTGTGATTTCCAAGAACTCTTTTGTGGATCCCTGAAACTTCATGTTTCCTAACATCGTGTTGCTGCTTCATAAATATAATGTTGCCTGCTATCTCTCTAAGGAAGCTAGTAATTTCTTCTGTTTTGCTTTGTTTTATTTTCTTCTCCTTATACAGTTGCTTTCCTCCAAGTGCTTTTTTTGCATTTGGCTAGTTGGTTGATTTTGATTCTATCATGTTAGAAGCTTTCCTCAGATGTCTGGAGATCCTAAGCATCTCGTCATATTTAAAAGAGAGCTTAAGGGGCGCCTGGGTGGCTCAGTGGGTTAAGCCTCTGCCTTCGGCTCAGGTCATGATTTCAGGGTCCTGGGATGGAGTCCCGCTGGGGCTCTCTGCTCAGCAGGGAGCCTGCTTCCTCCTCTCTCTCTCTGCCTGCCTCTCTGCCTACTTGTGATCTCTCTCTGTCAAATAAATAAATAAAATCTTTAAAAAAATAAAAATAAAAGAGAGCTTAAAAAGCTGAGTTGGTGGGGGCTATCAACTGGGAGCCTCATACCTGTGCTCTGGTTATCCTGCTGATGGGGACAAATGTCCCCATCTTTAGCCCTTTCCTCTTGGGTCAGTCAGAGCCTCAAGAGAAGACTCCAACTCCAGTATGAATGATAAAGCCCTCTAACTGCATTCTGGGAAGCAAGCTGGGGACAGGCAGGTGGGGAGTTCAGCATTCAGAATGCTTATGCTCCTTTTATCTACCTGTTTTTCAGGACGAGTCCTAGGCCTTCAACTATGTCTGCCAATCCCGATCCAGATCCCTTGGTTTTATTTAATGGCTCCAGAAAACACTTCAGACTTCTGCTGATGTAAAGCGGCAGAGGCCCAGCCAGGAGGAATGGAGGAAAGGTTCCAATGATACAACTATAACACTTCTGGGGTAGTTTTCTCCCAGTTTTCTTTCCTTTAGCCCTTCCACTACAGTCCCATTCCTTATCTTGTGTTACCAGTTCCTAAGTTGTTTTTTATATTATGGGTTTTTTGTGGATTTTTTTAGGTTTTTTCCTTTGTTTTATTTTTTAGTTTTGAGAAGTCCATGGTATAAATCATTCTATTTCTCAGTTTCCCACCCCTTCTGGCTTAGAGTTCTCCTCCTTTGAGGCTCCTAAGGCAATTATTGCTTGTCTCACTTTCCAGCTTCCAAGAGAATCTTGCTGCTGTCTTCTCTCTCTTCTCCCTCTTTGTGCACTTCCATCTTTTCAAAAGCTCTGTTTTGTAGCTTTTGTAGGGTTTCCAGAGGGTCAAAATTAGATGGAATAATTTGTTTTAAAACTCACCCATCCATCTGTCATTTTCTCTGTCACTAGACAGTGACTGCCTGCATTTCTTTCCAGCTCAGAGATAACCTTGTAAAACTGGCTCCTTCCATTCAGCCACGTTCGTAAGACAAAACATTTCCATACCCTAGCATGGTTTTGCTCATATTCTACTCCAAGAACCAAGACATTACCTCAAGGCATCTTGACTTCAACTATGTAGCTGGGTTGTCATGCAGAGGACGTAGGACTGCCTCCCTGCTTTCCTTACCTCTTTCCCTTTGCTGCCACTGCTGCTGCTGTCTGGGACCATCGCCAGTCCTCCACATCTGAGATTCACTGACTTGCACATTTACAGAAAGTTGGTGTCACTATCCCAGGGAAGACAGTTAAGCCACCTTCAGAGAAAGAAGACAGTAATGAAATAACTTGTTCCTTGGGCTTAAACTTGTCGAGCAGTAATTCTGATATTTTGAATTCAACACACTGCCACTCTAATATTATTTTATTATTATTATTATTATTATTATTATTATCATATGTGGGAAACAATGGTGCTGTGAATACAAGGAAAAGATGCTGGAGTGTGTATCCTCGCTTAGAATTAGGAAAACAGACAAAATCTGCTTTCATTTTCTAGGTCAGCATAAACATTTTTAAAAGGTATTGGAACTCCTGGGTGGCTCAGTGGGTTGAGTATCAGACTCTTGGTTAGGGCTCTGGTCGTGATCTCACAGTCAATATCAAGCTTCGTGTGGGGCTCCATGCTCAAGGCAGAGTCCTCTTCAGATTCTTCCTCCCTCTCCCTCTGCCCCTCCCTGCTTGCACCCACACATGCATGCACACACGCTCTCACTCTCTCTCTCAAATACGTAAAATCTGTTAAAAAAAAAAAAAGATAAACTAAAAGGGTGTTTAGATTTTTCTCAAGATTTCTTTCTTTTTTATTTTTTTAAGATTTTATTTATTTATTTAACAGAGAGAGATCACAAGTAGGCAGAGAGGCAGGCAGAGAGAGAGAGGGGAAGCAGGCTCCCTGCTGAGCAGAGAGCCCAATGCAGGACTTGATCCCAGGACCCCGAGATCATGACCTGAGCCAAAGAGCAGAGGCTTAACCCACTGAGCCACCCAGGTGCCCCGGATTTCTTTCTTTTGATGAGCTTGCCCTCATTTCAGTGGGGAGAACCAAGAGCCTCCCTACTTTTCTCATCTTCGTCCTTCCCTCTAGGCCTGTTTCCCCACCGATCTGCCTGATGAGGGAAGTAGAGCAGAAGATGAGCTCTGAGGTCCATGTGAGCTCACAGTCTGGGCCCTTCGAGGGAGAGGAAAGGCTGGGTCATATCCTCAGTCTGGACATCTCTGCCTTCCTCATGGAGCATGGGTTTCTGGGGGCAGAATTTGCTTTATTCTGATCAGCAAAGACACAAAGCAGGAAGGGCAAGAAGCTCCTAAGAGACGACTTCTCACCCAGGGCACAAGGAACACAGGGGCTGCTGGAGATGTTCAGTGCCCCCAAGAATTAGACAGAGGCTGGGGCTGAACAGTAGCTCTTGAATGCACTCCGGTTCCTGTCCCATCCCCCCTAGGCTGCTCTGGATGACCTCGGCCCACCTTCTGACTGTCCACAGCCACAGGTAGCCCCAGGGGGCCCCATGGAGTCATTCTGGCAGACCCCTCATCTGCCCACCGAGTCCCGGGACCATGTATTGCCTTTCCCTGTGATCCTGTGCCCCTAGGCTTGCTGTGTGGCTTATGGGGTGGAAGGAGAACCCACAGGAGCAGGGAAGCCAGACACTGGAACCACACAGGCAGCTGGGAGGACACAAAGAGCCCAGTGCCCACGATTCAAAGCCCCAGACGGGCTTGGATGCTTCGTTCCCAGACCACACATGCTACTCCACACACAAATCAAGGAAGGTGCCCTTGTGGACATGTTCAGATTTCTTCTCTTGGCCTTTACCAGCCTCCATCATTCATTCACTCATTCATTCCTTCTTCAAAGCAACTCCGATCATGGAAAACGCTTCCTGACTGTGAAACCCTTCCTCTCTGTAAATTCCTAACTGGCCTTGGGCAGTGTGTCTCCTCTGTAACATGAAGGGGTGCCACGAGCTTTAGACATGCTGCAGGTAAAGTGCCTGAGGCCGCCGACACAGTTTCCGCAGAGCAGTTGGGCAGGAGAGCATGAGAAATCTGGGCTTGCGTGACCCACAAATATGATTCCTTTGCAAAACAGGGCTCACAAGGGCTTTCCTGTCGCCGGGACAGTGAAGAGAAAGTTCATCGGCTTCCCCAAGGGCGACGTTCGCGCCTGTAGAAAAGAAGGGTTGTTCACCCTCGGCCCGGGGCGGGAAGACTAGCCCGGGAAAGTGGCAAGTCCCAGCACCCTGGGAGGGAGGGGCCGGCGCTGCAGCAGGAAGGGGAGGAGGGGACAGAGGAGGGGACAGGCCGGTCCAGCCCCGGCTCCCGGGCGCAGGGCGGAGCCCGGGACGGCGCACCCGCACGCAGGTGAGCTAGCCGGGGCGGAGCGCAGCGCAGCCGGTGCCAGGCTCGGGCGCCCACGGCCGCCGTTCCGAGCCACCGGCCACAACCGATTTCCCCCACCGAGGCCGAGGCGCCCCGGAGCTATGGCCGTCCAGCACTGCGGGGTCACAATCGCGCTGCTGGGGGTCCAGCTGCTGGGTGCCGTGCTCCTGCCGCGCGGAGCGGGTGAGTGCGGTGTGGCAGCAGCGGGTGGCGCGGAGTGGTGTTGGTTAATCGGCAAGGAGGGTCCCGGCAGAGAGTGCGGAGACGCCGAGGAACTCCGGGTGCGGAGGATGCCGATTCGAGTCGGGGGCGACGCAGTCGGGATGCACCGACGGCGCGGGGTCCCCGGAGCTGCCCGGTTCCAGGGCGCGCGGCGTCGGGCCAGGTGGCTCTGCCCTCCTGGGTTCCGAGCGACCTCGTCCTGGGCGCGGTACCTGGTAGTGTCCCCGAGCGGGGAGCTCGGCCGTCGGGGGGATGAGCCCCGCGCCCACGGCGCAGGAGTAAGTAAGAGCGCGCCCCGACGGAGTCCCAGGGACTGCGGCGCACCGGGGCCCTCACGCGGGTGCTCGGTTGAGGGCGCCGGGGCTGGGCGTGGGGAGGGAGCTATCCCCTCCTGACCCACCCTCCACCTCCTCGCCTGGGCCAGGGAGAAGGTGCAAGAAAACTGTGGTTTGGCGCCCGATGGCCCACTGGATCACCCTTGTCCCGGCCCGCACGCTGCATTCTAGCTCTCCCGAAGTTCGGGAACATTCATTTGAAAATGAAAGCGCCAGGCTGGAGAAGGCCGCCAGGCGTCGGTGCCACGGAAGCGCCACAGTCCCGCTCCTCGCGCCCCCTGGGTAGAGTCTGCACTTTGACCGCCCAAGGGGGTCGGCGAGGGGGCGTTCCAGAGAAGTGTGACTTTCCAGTTGTTCCGGTTGGGGGCAGGGACCGCCACCTCCCCCTGCCTCTGCGCGTGGCCTGTGCCTGCGGGGAGGTGTCCTTCGGGTCCTGCAACTATCAAAACCCAGAAACAAGCAAGTGTCTTCGTGTACGAACTTGACTGGAGGCCTTTCTCGAAACTAGCACAGCTGGGCTTTGGTTATTCTTTGCCGCAGCTAAGGGGGTTCTGTATTTGGCAGGTAGGTGGATTCGTGTGAATTAAGTTAAGGAATCGAGCCAATCTGGTGCGGTGAACTTTGGCGTTCTGGCAAATGCCACCGTTACAAACCCACAGGAAAGCTTCCTGGTTCCTTCCTCCAACAGCATCGGGAGACTTTTGCTGCGCGGTTCATAGAACGTTTTAAGACCTCATTGGAAACCTTGCACATGTATGCATATTTGCTGTTAAACACATTTACTGTCAGACTGAATTCTCCAGATTTCCTTTAGAAAAAAAGTCAGTTTAAGAATAGAGTGATTTCGTGAGTGAAAATGTGTGCAAATATGTGCTAGAAAAATGCGTGTCCCATCACACTTGGGAGCTGTATGGAAATGGGAATTGTTTGAGATGTTTTGCATTGTCTGTGATACCCAGAGCTCCTCCAGTAAGAATACGGTGTGTATCAACGCATTAGTTGTGACAAGGGCGATATGCTGGCCTGAACTGGCCTCTGTTAATGCGTCTGATTTCTGCCGTGGCCTGGAGAGGGGGCCATTTTGGTTTCTGGTAGCTCCAGTAGAATCCCTTCGTTCCAGGAAGTTCATGACTCTCGGAGCCCTGTCTCATGGCTCAGGTGTAAATACCGGGAAGCCTAGCAACTTCCCACCTCACTTTCTTAAATCCTTCCTGTGGTCCCCAGAACTGGCTCTGTGCGGCCACCTCCCGGGGCTGAACTGAGGACTGTGTCTTGGAGCTTAGACCTGTTAAAGAGCTCAAGCTGCTTCGCCTGAAGTCTTGGGAGTGGCCTAACGGGTAGGGGCCTTTGAGGAGTTACTGGAGTCTGTCCGGAAAAGATGGGGACACCGTGAATTTGTTTTTTAAATCTCTGAACTCTGGGGCACCTGGGTGGCCCAGTCATTAAGAACCTGCCTTTAGCTCGGGTCATGATCCGGGAGTCCTGGGATCGAGTCCCACATCTAGCTCCTTGCTCAGCAGGGAGCCTGCTTCTCCCTCTCCCTCTGCCCCTCCCCCAGTCCCAAGAACTGCTGAGATACCAGAGTCTGGGTCAGTGATCCCATTCCTGCCGCCATTGTTTTTTGCCAGAACTGTGAGAGTCATCAAACAATGTGTTCACTCACGCTCGATGAGTATGTGTGTTCACCATTCTTCAGATTCAAGTGAGGAGCTGGCGGCTGTTGTCTGGAATGTGTAACTGGCAGGATTGAGGATTCTTCCTCACCCTCACAGATTTTCATGACTTAGGGTCAGAGAGGGCTGTTCTGCAGACCGTAGGGGGCTGCTCTGGTGCTGGGCCAGCAGGCTCAGCGTTCACCTCAGATGCTGCCATTTTGTCTGTGAAGTCTGTACCCTGCCCACACACACGCTCTCTTCTGGGGGTTCTCCCAGGCTCTTAAGGTAGTGGAAGGAAGTGGAAAACACCAATTAAAATGTTTCAAGTAATAAGCAGTTATTGTAGAAACACTGATAATACAACCAGCATGAAAAAAAAAATTAATATGAGCAAAGCACCTTGGTCATTTTGGTGCAATCTGAGTGTGTGTGTGTGTGTGTGTGTGTGTGTGTGTGTGTGTGTGTAAAAAACCAAATATGGAACCAACCATTGTATGGCTTTTCACCAGTCCCATTGGACATTTAAGTTGCTTTCCACTTTTCCTGGTAAAAAACAGAACATGTCTGACTATAGGGGATGGCTTATGTCAATTCTGATAGGTCCGTTCAGTGAAAAGATATAAAAAATTACACACCCCAGGGATGACTGAGTAGCTCAGTTGGTTAAGGGTCTGCCTTTGGCTCAGGCCGTGATCCCAGGGTCCTGGGATCGAGCCCCACGTCAGGCTCTTTGCTCAGGGGAGAGTTGCTTCTCCCTCTCATTCTCCCTCTGTACTCTCCCTCCCTCTCTCTTTCTCTCTCTTTCCCTCTCTCATTCTCCCTCTGTACTCTCCCTCCCTCTCTCTTTCTCTCTCTTTCCCTCTCTCTCTATCTCAAATAAATAAATAAAATCTTTTTTAAAAAATCACACAGCACAGATTCTATGCTGACATGAAATGATGTTATCCTTGCGTTGTCAGGGTTATAAAACAGTATAAGCTGGATTAGCTCTTTTGGATATGTCTGAGAATGTGTTCTTGTTCACTGTGTCGTTCTGTACTTTCTTGATGATTCTGACTGAAACCCTGGAAATAAAATTGCTGGCCTGAAGAGTAGAGAAAATGTTCAGGTGGATCCGTCCTCCCCCGTGGCCCTGTGGCGAGCTTGTTCTGTGGTCCTGGTGTACGTTCCAGCCAACGTGTGCGAGGTGCTGGTTCCCACACTCGTAGGCTGTTCTCACTTTGCCAGTAACATCTAGAGAAGAAGATTTTCCTCCCTCTAGTTCAGCAAACAGGGTCTGAACAGTGTTCTAAGAATCTTAGGGGTACCCCAGCCAGATGGTACTAATAGTCCAGCAGTGATTTTTTGTTGTCGTTGCCAAAAACCAACCAAACCAAATAAAAAAAAAACCCAGGGGCACCTGGGTGGCTCAGTCGGTTAAGCCTCTGCTTTCAGCTCCGGTCATGATCCCTGGGTCCAAGGATCGAGCCCCACAGCAGTGGGCTCTCTGCTCCGTGGGGGTCTGCTTCTCCCTCTCCCTCTGTCCTTCGTCCCTGCTTGCATATGCTCCCTCTCTCTAATAAATAAATAAAATCTTAAAAAAACAAAAAAAACCAAAAACAACCCAGAACTGAATCCCTTGGCTTATAACACAAGCCTGGGATTCTGCGCAGCAGGGCTGACTTGGGTTTGGATAGGGGAGGGAGTGGAGTTTGCTGGTCGGAGGGACTCAGGATTGAGCTCAGGGTGGGTGGGGCAGTTGGGGGGGGGCGGTGACAAGACCCCTGCTATGAAAGACTCACAGCTAAGGCTCTCCACCTGACCGATTAAGAAAGTTCATACCCTTTAATTATCATTCTAAATTATAAAAATTATCCCACAATCAAATTATTTCAAACCACTTCCAACAGCCTTGTAATTAGCCCTTCACCTTCTCCCAGGCAGCTGGCAACGTTCTTGACAACCAGGCCAGGAGAGCCAAGTTTCCTACCTCACCACCTCACCTCCCTGTAGCCTTGGTTTTGTAATCAGCACATCATTCTTTAAAATCACTAACTACTACTTGTCATAGCTAACACGTACGAAGCATCTGCTCTGGGCCAGCCACTCTTCTGAGTATTTTATAGGTAAGCATGTCTCGCTTACCATCAGGAATTCATTCTCTAAATTTTTTTAAAGACTTTATTGAGTTATTCATGACAGAGAGAGATAGAGAGAGAGGGGGAGGCAGAGGCAGAGGGAGAAGCAGAGTCCCCAGTGAGCAGGGAACCTGACACGGGGCTCAATCCCAGGACCCTGGCATCACAACCTGAGCCGAAGGCAGATGCTTAACCAAACAAACTACCCACGCACCCCTGACTCATTCTTTAAAACCAGGCATTCTGCATGAAAACACTAACTGATGCCGTATGTCTCATTATTTCTTATGGGAAAAACTATAAAAACCCAAACCCCCAGCCGTTTCCAAAAGCATAATGAAACAGAAAGATACCCATCTATAATGAACAGCTGATTCCGTTCAGTGTAAAAGACAGAAGACATCACTTCTGGATGGCCAAACCGTTTACGTGGTTCTCTGCGGACAGCTGCTTTGTGTGTAGTAACTTGCTGAACACCCCCCCTCCGGCTGATGCTCGGGGCATCTCCCCCAGACCCTGACACTCCTCCTATTGTGTTTGCAATGTACGTCGAGACCTTCTGAGTATCATTTTGTTTTAAATGTTGTGTTGGTCTGTTTCCTCGATGGACACTGGCCAGAAAGAACTGTGATGGATGAAATAAAGTTTGAGTCATAAAAACTACGCTGGGGGCGTCTGGGTGGCTCAGTCCGTTGGGCAGGTCAAGGTCATGATCCCAGGGTCCTGGGATTGAGCCCCTCATCAGGCTCCTTGCTCATTGGGGAGCCTGCTTCTTCCTCTCCCTCTGCTGCTCCCCCTGCTTGTGCACGCTCTCTCACTCTGTCAAATAAATTAATAAAATCTTTTAAAAAATAAATTAAATAAAAACTAAGCTGCTTTCTCCTGAGAAAATGTAAATTGAGGGGGTATTCTTGAGGAGAACTGCTAGCCTTTTACCCCTCCATCCTCAAGCCAGGTACCCCCACAAAGACCCCTGTATTGAGGGGTACAGGCAGGTGAAGTCACTTGCCCAGGGTTACCCAGCTGGTAGGTAGTGATGCTAAGATGGCAGCCCAGGTAGCCTGACCACAGAGCCTGGCTCCTGTCACCTGTGCACAGTGATAACTCCTCCACACAGTGGGACTCCTGAAGACAGCTTTTGCTAGTCCCCTCAGAGAAGGACATGTCCTTTCACTTAAAACAAAACAAGCAGGGGGCGCCTGGGTGGCTCAATGGGTTGAGCCTCTGCCTTCAGCTCAGGTCATGATCTCAGGGTCCTGGGATCGAACTCTGCATCCGGCTCTCTGCTCAGCAGGGAGCCTGCTTCCTTCTCTCTGCCTGCCTCTCTGCCTACTTGTGATCTCTCTCTGTCAAATAAATAACATCTTTAAAAAAAAAAAAACAAAACAAGCAACACTTACTGAGTGCTGTGCTCATATTTGTTCTGGGGATGTGTATGTGCTTTTAATAGTCAAAGAGTTTCAAGACTGCACTTCCAAAACACCTGGACATGGTAAAAAAAAAAAAAGTTCAAAGAGAACGAAGGGGTATGTAGACAGAAGCACACCCCCGTCCACCTCTGATGCCAGGCTTTCTCCCAGAAGCAGCCATGGTTTCTTGTGCATTGTTCCTGAGCTGCTCCATACACATACACGTTTATAAACGTATGTACCTTCCTTCTTTACACAGCAGGAGCCTAACCATAGTATACAGGATAGGAAGGGTCTCACATGCATCTTAATTTTGTTCACTTTTTGTGATTTTTGTCCATCTTGCGCTCACTCCAGATCGGAACATATGGGGGCTGTCTTTCTTTTTGACGGCTGCATAATATTCCTTTGCCATGGGCACACCGTGTCATATTTCACCAGCCCCTTACTGGTGGATTGTTTCCAGTCTTTTGTCTTTATTTATTTTATTTTTTTAAAGATTTTACTGATTTATTTGAGAAAGAGAGAGAGAGAACATGAGCAGGGGGAGGGGCAGAAGGAGAGGGAGATGCAGGCTCCTCCACCGAGCAAGGAGCCCGACGTGGGGCTCTATCCCAGGACCCTGAGATCATGACCTGAGGGCAAGTCAGACCCTTAACGCACTGAGCCACCCAGGAGCCCTGGTCTTCTGTTTTTATAAACAGAGTGTCAGTGACCATATTTGTAGTTGACTTTGTTAGGCATAGAGGTAAGTTTACCTGTGGGTGAAATTCCTGGAGGAGGGAATTACTGGGTCAAAGGATTTGTACAGAAAGTATCAAAGAACACATGGAGCAAAGTGAGTAACAGAAGTGAGACAACTTGCCCAAGGTCACCACTAATGAGTGTTGGTGCTTATCTGTGAATCTGAGCAGACCCATTTCAGAGTGTAGGCTCTGCCCCTCCCCACGCTGTGGTTTGCTCCTTCCTTTCATCTTTCCAGTTGAAACTAACCATACATTTTAGGCGAGAAACGTTTCAAACTTCCTTCTAAATATTTACTTTTGGCTAAGTGCTCAACATGCCCAGAGTCCTATGCGTCAAGAAGACGGAGGCCAGGCATAGGTTCTGATAGCACTTCATGTTGACACTGAGGATCATTTGTTTTTACTGACTCTTTACATAGGTGAGTCTCATGGTTAAGGTGTAACACACACTAAGCTGCTGTAACACACAAACCCAAATGTGAGTCATGGCTCAAACACAACAGATGTGTATTTCTTGCTCATATAAGATCCCAAACAGGGGATCCCCTCCAAGCAGTGATGAGGACCCAGGCTCCTTCCACTTTCTTGCTCTGCCAACGTGTGGCTTCCATGCTCATCTGCACTAAACTGACAGAAGGCAGAAGAACACAAAGGGGCTCATGTGGGAGGTTTTTATGGCCTGAGCGTGGGAGTCATTCCACATCATTCATGCTGCCATTCTCTTGACTAAATCTCACTGGTATGGCCCCATCCCACTGGAAGGGAGAGTGAAATATAGTCTAGATGTGACCCTGGAAGAAGTTAGCATCGTCCATTTGGCAGGCAAGACAGTGGGCAGAATGGGGAAAGCACCAGACTTAAGAGTCAGGACGTGTGGTGGTGATGTCAAGCTTGTCAATGATGAGCTTTAGGATGTGGGAAAGTTGTCTCGCCTCTCTGGGTCTCAGTTTTCCGATCTTTAATGTAGGGGTTTGGACCATGCAGAGGAAGCACCAGCCCTAATGTTTTATGAGCTGATTTAAACCAAAGCTGATCTGTGGGCCTCCTGGAGAACCCTGAGCTAAGGGAAGGGCTCAGGCAAGTTCATATCCAATGCCCATGAGCTTAGAGGCTGGAATGGTGCATGGCACATAGCTAGCATGTAATAAATTATGTGTGGAAGGAACAGACAGGGACTCCAGGTCAACCCTCAAGCCAAGTCTTTTTGGGAGGGAACAAGCTCAGAGAAGCTAGATGACTTCTTTGAGTCACGCTGTTGGAAGGGGCTCAGGGCCCGAAGTTCTAAACCTCAGGCTACTGGCTCCAAATCCAATGCAGATTAGACAGAAGAAGAGGACGAGAGAAGCTTGGTCCTGGAAAGTAGAAAAAAAGAGAATGTGGATTGACAGAGGGACCACAGCAATCTGTTCCTGCAGAGGGTGGAGATCTCCCCGGCAGCCCAGGTTCTCGGGCTCACACCAGGATCTGGGAGTTTCACCGCCTAGAAGATGGGCTAAGTCTCCGCCAGTCCCCCTGAAACTTGTGCTCGGGAGCCAGTGGGTGGGCGTGGGGGTTCCTGCGTTCCCCAAGAACACAACCCCGCTCCTGGAAACTTTCAAGGGAATCACCAGAAAGTGATGAGGACTTGCTCGTGATACAGCGAAGGAAGCAGGGAGTCGAGTCATGTGTGTGCGCATGCGTGTGTGCAGCGTGACTCATGTCATCTTGCTGTCTTTGTGTCTGCATGTCACGTGAGCTCAGGAAGAGAAACTGGAAGGAAGGAAGTTCCACTGCAAGCACCTGGCCTCACGGGGTAGCTCAGCAGAGACCCTGTGCAGAGGATGGTTTGTTGGTGGCAGGGATGACTGTGACAAGGACTTTGTACTGTCCTGCGTGTTCTCCCCATTCGAGCCCCGTTGCTCAAATCACTGAAGTATACAGGAGCATCGTTTTCTGGTGATTCCCTTGAAAGAGTGGGAGCATCTTTAAGTAACAAATTTGGAAACGTCTCGAAAGCACCCGTTAAAATGGTTCCATAAGCCCAGACAATGTAGCTTTCTTTAAGTTCTAAGTGAAGCGTCGACACTCCTGACCCTTGGTGGCAGAAGACCAGATGATGCTGGGTGAGAGGCACCATTTCTACAAAAACATCCGAAGTACCGATCTGCTGCCTCTGTCCGGGATGATAAAAGATCGTCTCCAGGAATGAGTTTCATCAAATTGTAACGAGTCCCCAGATGATGTGGAGTTTAAGTCAAGCTCTCGTTTTAAGGGTCAGGTCCGCCACGTGGCCACGCACTTGCCCCCGATGCCTGGAGCCCTGAAGAGCCTTCTGCAGCCCTTGATGATGTGCGGTCTAGCTGGGAGCCAGGCGGGGATGGTGCCCGTCCCGGCACATGCCGAGCCATCCAGACAGATGCCTTATCTTCCACTACTAATCTGGGGGTAGGAGCGTCAGGCTGTTTCAAACAAAAATGTTTGGGTAAAGTGGCGTTGAGCCTGAAAACAACTTGCAGGTGTTTGGTGAGAGGTCCAGGGACACCACGAGGGCTGCAGGGATAAAGCCCCTGAGTGTGAAGGGGTGGGGGCCTCTCCTGGACCCAGACAGACACCCGGCTCTTGGGCAGAGTGACAGCCATGGTGGGGGAGAGGCCAAGAGCCAGCAGCGCAGAGGGAGGCACCGTGATATGATGCTGCTCCCGCTGGAGGCCCCGGGCATCTGGGAACACTGGCTTCGGGAGGATTCAGTGGTGGTGATGGGCTGTCCTCCCTGCTGAGCGCTGTGGGACAAGTCTGACTTGAGTTGGACCTTGGACCTAGGCACAGACCCAGCCCTGCTCAGTCACCTGGCCTTCTGGATTCTTGCTTACCGCTGCATGGCCCCTGTCCCCAGACCCTGCATCCCCAGCGGTTCAGGAAACTGGTGGAAGGAGAGGGGAGCCGAGAAATGGAAGGATTTGAGCCAGAGGCCTCACCAGGCTCCCAGTTACCTGCTAGATTTGTGGAAGCAAGCCCATTTAGACAAGCGTTGGGATAGGGCAGAGCTTGGTTCAAATCCTGACTTCCCCACCTCTTAACTAGGCTGCTTGGGCTAGTTACTTAGCCTCCCTAAGACTCAATGTCCTCAGTTCCAGGTGGGCACAGGGCAGCACCTTGTGGGTAGGTAGCTGGAAGTCTGTATGAAATCACATCTGTAAATCACTCAGCAGGTCAGGTCTCGCCTCGAACAGATTATTCAGTTCACAAGAATTGCTATTTCTTTGATTATTGGAGTTAAGCCCAAGAAGAACTTGGAGATTTTCAAGGGCAGGTGATCTGGACGGAGCTGCCAGGCCATAGTCTGTGTAACCAGGTCACTCGTGGGAGACATTTTGGTTGTTCTCAGGCCTCTGCTACCCCTTGCTGTGCTTTGGTTACTTTCCTGGCAGAGGTGACTTCAGGCACATGTGAGGACATCTCATGGGAAGTTCCTAGAAGTGAACTGCGGGGCTAAAAATGGCAAGAAGTCAGGGCGCCTGGGGGGCTCAGTGGGTTAAGCGTCTGCCTTTGGCTCAGGTCATGATCCGGGAGTCCTGGGATCGAGCCCCACATCGGGCTCTTTGCTCAGTGGGGAGTCTTCTTCTCCCTCTGTGTCCCCACACCCTGCTTGTGCTCTCTCATGTTCTTTCTCGATCTCTCTCAAGTAAATAAAATCTTAAAAAAAAAAAAAATGAAAATGGCAAGAAGTCATTGCCAGTGACACTAGAACAATTTTTTTAAAAATTGTGAGCACCTACACACACACACACACACACACACACACATTTTCTGTTAGCCAAGGAACTGACCAGACCAGTTGTATGTAACTTTAACGCCACGCCCAGTTTCTCTGCAAAATGAATGAGAACAAGCCAGTAGGTTTCTGAGGGTTATAGCTATTCTTGTGAGCAGGTGTCATACACAGAGACTGGGCTGGAATGTGCCAAGCCACGGAAGCAGAGCGGGACCCTTCACCCCTCCCTTTAATCCCTTCTGAGAGATCAAGGAGGGTTACCCAACCGGCTTAGAAGTTGCTGACAATCTTATCAGGCACTTGAGCTTGAGGCTAAATCTGTGGGGAGCAAGTTCTCAACTTGTCCAAACATAGAAGACGTTTTTCAAATTGTAAGCTGTGCTTGGGTCACCTTTCAGAAGCCCATCACCACCCAATACAGCCGAACACTCACATCCACACCTTCCAGCCTCCCTGGTCTATGCCTGTGTGGGAAACACAATCCAAGTTCTAGCCTGGAACCTGGGACCCAAGGAAGGTGAGTCCCGCCAGCACCTGGAAACCCCATCTTCTGCTACATGTCCTGGGAGCTGGAGACTGGAAACAACCCAAATGTCCGTCATTAGAAGGCTGATTAAATAGATTATGGTACATCCCAGCAGCAGAATGCTACGTGACCATTTAAGGTTATTTAAGGGTAACTTTCAGTGCACAGATGTGGAGGGACCCCCAAGATATGTTACGGACAGGAAAATGTGTGGTTCAGAATAGTGAGTATAGCACGTTGCCTGTTGGCAAAAGGAATGGAAATAAAATAAAATCAGTGTGGCATATAGATATAAACTTGTATATTCAGAGATTACCTGTGTAAGGATACACAAAAAGCTGGATCACTGGTTGCCCCTAACGAAAACCCCCAATTCATGATAAAATTAAGACTTTTCAAAACTCTTTTTTTTTTTTACTTTGTGCTTCATGTATTCTTTCTCTAAATGTAAAATATCATTTTCAGCTTTATTAAGCTGTAATATACAGACCACAAGATTCACCAATCTCAATGGCACTATTCAATGAGTCTTGTCAAATGCATGATTCAACTTTCCCACCACTTTGCAAAGTCACTCCAGACCCCTTGGCCATCAATCCCCGGGCAACAGTTGATTTGCCTTGTAGCACCAAAGTTTTGCCTTAAAAATGGTCTTAAGTTAAAAAAATTTTTTTCAAAGCCAAGTATGAGTGTAGTAATCAATAGTTTTGTTTAAAAAAGGGTTTTGTGAATGTAAATACTGTCTTCAAAAAGTCTGCAGTTGCTTCCCACAAGAATTCGGTTGTGTAGAAGGAACAAAGTAGATGTATTAAGTCACTAGGAATTGGGAGACTCACAGCCAAAGCTGCCTTCTCCACATAGAGCGACTTTTCTTGAAGAGCAAATTGCTGTGTCTCTCCCCCTATCCACTTTTAGAGCCCAGCACTGAGCAGGCCTAGAGAATTTGACTTTTGCCTAGGAAGTCTCTGAAGGATCTAGCACAGTCTTAGGCCATTAGGTAATAAATCCCATCCATTCCACAGATCTTGGAGGCCCCCTGTGCTAGACGGTTGACATACAGAGGTAGGAAACCCTAGTCCCTCACTCTCCAGGGACTTACCATCCAGAAGGGATTCAAACATGTACCCTGGGGGCTACAAATTAGAGGCCTAGAGGCCTTGGTACAGTTCTGTTTGGTGTGTTTTGGAAAAAGAAAAAAAAAAAAGCTGAATTACAAAGGATTTAGTAAAGCATGCACCTCTAATTCATCCAATGTCCTATGTTGGCCTTTCTCGTTTACATCACCTGCCTGGGCCCCAAAAGCATGAGTTTGAAACACTGCCCAATGTGGTAAGTACGCTTAAAAGATATATGCAGGGCACCTGGGTGGCTCAGTGGGTTAAAGCCTCTGCCTTCAGCTTGGGTCATGATCTTGGGGTCCTGGGATTGAGGCCTGCACCAGGCTGTCTGCTTGACAGGGAGCCTGCTTCCCCCTCTCTCTCTTTCTGCCTACTTCTGATCTCTGTCTGTCAAATTAAAAAAAAAGATATATGTATAATAACTACAGTAAAGGTTGGGGATGGAGACCAGCTTTCATAGGCAGGAAAAGAGAAGGAGGCAGACAAGGTGTTCCGGTGTCTGAGGTCTGTGGTACATCATAACAAACCGTGAGGAAGACTCTGGGTTGGAAGTGTGGCTCTGTCATTCATGACCAATAATCCCACAGTATTGTTCCGATATTTCCAGAGCATTTTCCCACCATCTCTGAAAAGGCAACTTGCTAAGTGATCCACTATCTGGAAAAATGTAATTAAGGGTGATCCTTCAACATCCAGATGGCCAACACAAAAAGATGCCCAGCATCACTCATCATCAGGGAAATGAAAATCAAAACCACAATGAGATCTCACCTTACACCTGTCAGAATGGCTAAAATCAACGCCACTAGAAACAACAGGTGGTTGGCAAGGGTGTGGAGAAAGGGGAACCCTCTTACACGGTTGGGAATGCAAACTGGGACAGCCACTCAGAAACAGTATGGGGGTTCTGCAAAATGTTAAAAATAGAACTACCCTAGGATCCAGCAATCATACTACTAGGTGTTACCCAAAGAATACCAAAGTGCTAATTCAAAGGGATACATGCATCCTGCTGTTTATGGCAGCATTATCCACAAGAGCCAAATCGCGGAAGCAACTCAAGTCTCCACTGATTGATGAATGGATAAAGAAGATGTGGTACATACATATACAGATACACCTATTTATACCACATCCTATTTATCTATCTATGTAATACCTATATATACCATACACACAGACATGCACACGTACACAATGGAATATTACTCGGTCATAAAAAAGAATGAAATCTTGCCATTTGCAACAATACAGATGGAGCTAGAGGGTACTATGCTAAGTGAAGTAAGTCAATCAGAGAAAGACAATTATCATATGATCTCCCTCATATGTGGAATTAAAAACCCAAAACAAACATGCAAAGACAGGAGAAAGAGAGAGAAAGAGACAAACCAAGAAACAGACTCAACTATAGAGAATAAACTGCTGGTTACCAGAGGGGAGGTGGGTTGAGGGATGGGGGAAACAGGTGATGGGGATTTAGGAGTGCACTTCTGGTGAGCACTGGGTATTATATGAAAGTGTTGAACCACTATGTTGTACACCTGAAACTAATATTACACTCTATGTTGACTAGCTGAAATTTAACTAAAAACTTAAAACAAGTAGTGATCCTTCAATATGATTTATAATTGGAGACCAGCTATAGGAGCAAAACAGAATGTACTTGAATGAGGAGCAAATGCCTCATTGCGCTGGGATTTTCTAGTTGGTTTTGTTCCCATCCTCCTCTTCCTTGATAGTAGCACTTAGCTGTAGGACCATCCCTTACTGTAAAGAAGGATTATGGTTCACGAAAAGGAAGGTGCTCTAAACCACAGTTTAGAGTCTCTTCTCTCTACTTCTTTCTTTCTCCTGCCAACACGATGTGCTCTGGGGCTAGGCTCCTCAAAACCCTCATCTCGGCATTCTTGGTCCACCAACCTTGTTTTTTATCTCCCTGAATTTTTAGCGTCATGGCCTTGAGATCACTGGCTAGTCTCGATACTGGCACTATCTTGGTGCCAATGTGACTATCCTTGTTGATGTCATTTGTTCCATAGTGGTTGAACCCCTGTAATACCCATTCCTGTTGACTTAAGACCTTCCATGTCATTTCTTCTGCAGCACCCATCCTCATGGACATAACACCTTCCATAACAACCGTTCTTCTATAGTGGCCCTCCTCAGTGACATCTCCCATAATAGTTGATCTTGTTGACATAACACCTCCCATAATCACCACGCTCTGATGTCATGTATTCTCTAATGGTCCTCCTCATTGACATAACGCCCCTTGGGAGCTGTCCTAGACCCTGTGGGTGAGGAAAGTATGTGTCTGTCTGACCCCAAAGACTTCCTGGAATGCACCGCCTTCCTCTGCTGACCGGTTTTTACTCTGGGCTACCCAGTTTGCCAGAGAAATCACTTTGTTGACCTGGCCTGTGGTCGTTTGAGAGAGCTTCATTCGGAAACTTATTGTCCAAGTCAGGCTGTGTGGGTTGACACCCCCCTGCCCTTTAAGAATGTCAGAAACATTAATAACAGCAAGTGGTACTATACCTAATCCCTAAAACAAGAGATTCAAACAGAAGGATGTGTTCCCGGTTGGCTGCTCTGGTTCTTGCCAGGTTGATCACCCACCCTTCCCGGTTATGTCCCCCTGAGTAACCAAGAGTTTGGGCCTTTGCAGTTAAGAAACCGGTAGACCTTTGGGCCCCCAAAGTTCATTGCACCCCTCTCTCAGCTGCCACTTGGTGGAGGCTGACATCCCCTGGTTGCAAATGCTGCTGTCGGTCTTTTGGTTGTGGCAAGAATGGAGTGAGGGGTGAGTCAGCTGGTGGTCATCCTCCAGAGTGTAGATTGCTCCCAGAGCATCAGGAATCAAGGTAGGAGAGGAGGTGGTGAAGACGTCAGAGATGGCAGGCGGAGCAGACATCATCCCTTGCCCAGGACTTGTCGTTCATGAGGAGGGTTGGGATCAAGGCTCTGCGGGGGGCAAGATGACGGGCCAAAAGAGAGGCTCAAACTAGGCACACAGGCTTGTTTTGGATGACTAGGCTCCTGCCTCCCTACAGAGCACAGTGTATGGTCCCAGGGCCTCTGCACTAGGGCAAAGGGCAGCAGCGTTGATACTTGGAGTAGATACTGGAGAAGCAAACACGATACTTCTCTCTGTGTTGGTGGTGTTGTTACACACTGAAGAAGCTCCCTCCCAGCCACAGCTGGAGTAAACACTTGGGTCCCGGCTGCCCAGCAGCCTGTGATCTTGAGGGTGGCCCTCTTGGAGTAGCAGCCATGCGTGGACTCCAGAGTCAGGCGGTCCTGGGTTTGAATCTTCCCTGTGCATCTTCCCAGCTGTGATTGTGAACAGTTGACCTAAAGGATATGTGTAGAAAGTACCCGGCATGTGGCAGATGCCAAACACTTGGGGATGGTAGGTTCTGGACATCATTCCTGGTGGCCACCAGCCCCCAGCTCTACACAGCCTAACCCCTACACAGCCTAACACTTCTGGGCTCTTGGGGTATTAAGGCCAGGCTTCCCACTGGCTCTCTCTCTCTCTCTTTCTGACATCTGGTTTCCATCGGAGGACCCTCTCCTAGCTCTCACGCTGCCCACAGGGCCAGGTGAGATGACCAGCCATGAGCTCTCTCGATCCCAGCATCAGCTTCCCTCTGACGCACTCCTCCACCTCCCTCCCCAGAACCTTCCAGCATCTGGACTCTGAAGTTTTACGGTGAATACAATGAGGTTAAACATCCTCATGGAGGTACACTTCCAGAAAATCTGTCCACTTGATATAACACCATAATGGTAACTCAGCTCTGAAGGGAAGGCTCTAGGGTGCCTGGGTGACTCAGTTAAGCATCTAGCTCTTGATTTCCACTCGGGTCCTGATCTCAGCATTGCGAATTCGAGCTCCATATCAGTCTCTGCACTTAGTGGAGTCTGCTTCTCCCCCTCTGCCCCTCCTCCCACTCTCTCTCTCTCTCTCTCTCTGTTAAATAAATAGATCTTTAAAAAAGAAGAAGAAAGGAAGGATCCATGTCCTAGACAACACTGTATATTTATCCAAACCTCTTTTCTTGAGCAGCTCAGCAGGTCCTGCCTGGTACCCCATCTGGTTTCAAGTTCTATACTAGTTTTCTACTGCTGCATAACATAAATTATCACAAATTTAGTGGCTTACAACAACACCCATTAATTAGCTCACAGTTCTGTAGGTCAGGAGTCCAGATATGATGTGGGTAGATTCTCTGCTCCGTCTCCCTAGGGTAAAATCAAGACATTGGCCGGGCTGTGTTCTTATCTGGTGCTCAGGGGCTCTTCTAAGCTCACATGGTTATCGCAGAATTCAGCTCTCTGTGGCTGTAGGTCTGGGGTTCCCCTTTCCTCAATAGCTGAAAGCTGTGCCGGCTCATAACAGTTAGCTTCCCATACCCACGTTCCCGGCCACGTGGCCCCCCTTCTGTCTTCAAAACCAGCTACAGAGAATTCCTTCCACACTTCAATTCTCCTTCTCCGGGAAAAGCCCAGACTCTTTTAGGGGGGCTCAACTGATGAGGTCAGGCCCACCAGGGTAGCATTGACCTGACCCTACAACACTACCTGATCATGTGATTGATATCCCATCATGTTCAGAGTCCCTCCCACACTCAAGTGGAGGAGAACATACAGGGTGCGGGTCTTTGGGGCCATCTTGAAATTCTGCCCACCACAGGGTTGAGAGGCCCCGTGAGGGGGTGGAGGTGTGATGGTGGCCATCTCCTGAGTAGTTAATGTTTGGGGCCAAATAGTACAGATGAGAACCCTACACTTTAAGGAAGTAAGATGGCTTTTCCCAAGCAGCGCAGCCAACCATGGCCCCAGGGATGACTGGAGAGACTTGGTGCATGAGGCAGGGAGTGTTACTCACATCGGGCTGAGTGATGGAGGCAACACTTGTGTGCCCCCCAGCACAGGTCAGGCCTTAATGGACCCTTCTCTCCTGCTGCCCCTCCCTGTCCCCTCAGGAGCGGCTCTTCAAAGCTGCAGGTTTGAACTGAATCAAAGGTGCGTGTTTTAATAATGAAACATTTCCCCGTTGCCCTCTGAACTCCACCTCTTAATATAAACTTTGAGGGACGGTGAATAACAAGGTGGAAAGGGGCTCATATAACCTTCTAGAAAACCCCATTTTATTTTATTTTATTTTATTTTTTAAAAGATTTTATTTATTTATTTGTCAGAGAGCGAGAGAGAGAGCACAAGCAGGGGGAGTGGCAGAGGCAGAGAGAGAAGCAGGCTCCCCACTGAGCAAGGAGCCCGACGTGGGACTCCATCCCAAGATGTGGAGATCATGACCTGAGCTGAAGGCAGCCTCTCAACTGACTGAGCTGCCCAGGCGCCCTGGAAAAACCCATTTTAAACTAAACTTATTTCACTTTAACCAACTCATGGCTTACATTCAGACAAATAAGAGAGTTCTTATCTCTTGGCCCTAATCGCCAAGGAACGCAGGCCTGTCAGAACGCTGGTCACCATAGCCCATGGTTGGGTCTGCAGCACAGAGAAGGTCAAGGTGGCGGAGCCCAGCTGGTAGCTAGCAGGCTGAATGACGTTCTAACCACTTTGCAGAGAAATGCTCCTGCTTCTTTTTCACACCCTTTTGCCATCTTTTGAGTTTTCTAGTTATTGACATCATTTTTCATGTAAAGAAATATGCCCCCCCTTCTCCCAAGGCGAATATCGTGTGTACATATGAATTGGAGCCTGTGTGTCATTTTGCTCAATTTGGGGTTGTTACTGAAGTCAGTGGTTAGCAATTCTCGGGTTTAGAAGTGAAGCACCCTGACTTGATGCCCTGTGAAATTAAACAAGACACAAAAAAACAAATACGGAATACCTTATATGAGGTCCCTGGAAGAGTCAGATTTCCAGAGACAGAAAGTAGAATGGTGGGCCAGGGGCTGAGGGAGGGAAACGGGGACATGGTGTATAATGGGGACAGAGTTTCAATTTGGAAAGATGGAGAAGTTCTGGAGACGGATGGTGACAGTTGTCGCAGAATAACATAATTATACCTAAGGCCACTGAACAGTACACTTAAAAATGATTACCGTGGTAAAGTTTCTATCATGTATACTTTACCACAATCTTTTAAATGGGGGGAAAATGTTTGGAGTGTCTATTTATGGGTAGTGGAAGGATGAGTCGTCTCTTCCATTTTTTCTTTCTTACCACAATTAAGAAAAAAATCAGTGAAACGCCTTATGATACCAAGGCTTGCTTCATAAATGTACCTGCCAGCGGATCTGCTTCTAATCCTGTCCTTGGAGGAAGCCGTGCCACACCCCACAGTGTCCCTCGGCAGGGTCCCACAAGCCTGACTCACCGAACATCTGGTTCAGACCCTCCAGGCTTCAATCCGAGGCCCAACTGGCTTTTGTCTTCCTTTTTCAAGCTGGGCAAACTACAGTTGGTTGTAGCCAGAAGTGTGAGCTGCTCCAAGAGCCTAGGACCTGGAGGACAGAGATTTTGAAACCTTCGTGGTCGAGCCCCTGTGCCCAGCGCTCTGCAGGCACAAAGTGGGACCCAGAATGGGCTTGGCGCATTCCGGGAAGGACCACAAAGGGGGTTGAGCCTCTCATCAGGGCAAGTTTCAAATTTCCTTTTTTTTTTTTTCTTTTTTTTTTTTTTGAGTTCTAAAAATTGCATTATTGAGGCATACAAGAAAATACATAAATCTTAAGTATGAAGCTTGCTACATTTACCATATGTATATACGTACACATTTATACGTGTGTGGGGGGGGGTGTCTCCTTCCAGTACCCCAGAGTTTTTCTTCTTCCCCCTTCCTTAGTTAATACCTGTCTCCCAGGCGATCACTGTTTCGGAATGTAAGCACAGATTGGTTTTGTCTTCTGGAACTTGATACAATGGAATCCTACAACACGTAGTCTTTCCTGTGTGGATTCTTGTGCAAACATCTCCGTGTTAACTTTGTATCCAAAAAACCTGAACAGCTCATCTCTATTGGCAAGGCGGGGCCACTGGAACAAAGTACTCTAGGGCTGGAACATTAAAGAAATTGGAGATCCAGCAGCTTCTAAACGTTTAGCAGGGGGAAAAGGGAATTCTGGGCCCGCTGTCCTGTGTATGTCTGTGAGCGCGCATACAGATGGGTTTTATGATCTGCTCCTTTGCTCCTTCCCCTACCCATCCTTGTGATCTTTAGCGACTTTCATGGTCCTGGTAACTCACACTTCAGGGTCTTGACAAAACAAATCTTTTTAACATTTCATAAAATGTAGATGTGATTTAAGCCGGCCTTATGGCATGTTAGCATGTCATGAATTATTCACAGCGGTCATCAGCAGAGTTATGTTTGTTGTTTAATTCTGCAAGTCCCACCTTCAAAGTCTATTATGATGCAATTTTTTTCTCCCTCTGCGGCCCTCTTTAAAATCATTCCTTCACCCGGTGCCGTTCGATTCAATCTGGAGTGATATGTGAAAGTCCACGTTTTGGGTTGGCCACCGTCCCAGAGAGATTTATACAACGATGAATCCATTTGCTCCAGACTCTGGCCTGGGCAGTCGGCAGCCTGGTTGTGGGTCTCTAACGTGCATCTCTAATAAGGTGTGTTTTCTTTGATCGTAAAAGGGAAGGATACAGCCGAAGGGTTTGGATATGCACACCCATCACCGCCTTAGAGAAATAATTCAGAACACCAGCCCTACAGACCGTTCCTTGCTAGTGTCCCCCTCAGAGGATCGTTCGGTTACTTTAGAAAATAAACAACTTGCATCAGTGCGCATCCTAGGATTGCTCTCAGAGCCATGGAAATGGTAAACAATTTTAAAGCAAACCATGGGTCTCTTTCACTGAGTGGATGGGAACGTGAGGTCCTTGGAACCCTGAAATCCCCGGATGTGACTCGAGAAGGCGAGCCCAGCCTTGTGCTTCTTTGCATGCTGGACAGCAGCCCATCATTACCTTGCGTCCTGTGGCCCGAATCCGCCTTCATCGGAACTGCAACAGCAAGTGGTCTTTGGCCCTTCCTCCACCATTGTGTCTGCCTTCTTCCCTTCCCTGACCTCCCCGGTGCGGGCCTGTGTCACAGTCCCCCACTTTCCCTGGTGGGAGGTGGCACTTATTCATCCCCAGGCTTTTTATTTTTAACTGTGGTCAATGTCCAGGCCTTGCAGGTAGATTAGCTGATCGCTGCAGTGTTTAGCACATGAGCTTAAAGTGTGACCCTTACCTTTGGAGAACCTGTAAGCTCTAATGGGAGCATGGCGGGCAAGCTCTTGTGGCAACCTGTGGCCCAGGATCCTCAGCTGGGAGGTGCCCATGCTATTTGGAGCTGGAGAATGGTCACCTGTCCCGTTATCCACCTCTTCCTCCAGACTTCCAACAGTAGCCCGAGGCATCCCCCAGCCGGCCCCGATCACCACACTTGCCCCAGCATCTTCATGGGGCTGCCTTGTGGGTGGCCATCATTCCACATCCCTTTGTCCTGTAGCAGGCTGCTTTGCTCCAGCCAATCCTGGGAGGGAGGCAGGTGGCGTGGAAAGGGGGACAAGGTGGTGGTGGGAGGTGTTGGTGTGTCTTATCAGGTCCTGCTTGATTTCCACGCCAATGAAGAACAGATGGGAGTCTTTATCTGGGAGGAGGCATTCCCTGCCAAGCCAAACCCGGGTTGAGATTCAGCCACTCCAGCTAAACGAGAAGGAAATTCGGTAGATGGGGATTTGGGGGATTCTGCTCAACTGAGTTCTGATTGTTGCCTCTTGAGTCTCACAGACAGTGGCCTTGAGAAGTGGGCCCATGGGTCAGGACTTCTACAGGACCTCCCACCAAGACCTGGCCCTAGCTCCTGATTCCCGGCATGCTCTACCAGAAACATGGCTCCTCTTTCTTTGTCACCAGCTTAGCCACATCCCTCCCATCCCACAAGCCCAGGCAGACCCTACCAAGCTGCAGAAGAACCATTAGCACCTAAACATGTCAATTTCCCTTCCTCGCGCAGGGAGCTGTCCAAAAAGACGCACAGAAAAAGGAACCGCATCCCAAACATCTCACAAGTTCCAGGGAGGTATAAATCTTAAGTTCAAATTCAAGCGACTGTTGCAGATTATTTTGACATGATGAACGATTTCAGTAAATGCAGGGTAACTATTTAGTCATTTTATTTTATTTTTTTAATTAATTAATTTATTTATTTTGACAGACAGAGAGCACAAGTAGGCAGAGAGGCAGGCAGAGAGAGGGAGGAAGCAGGCTCCCCACTGAGCAGAGAGCCCGATGCGGGGCGCAATCCCAGGACTCTGAGACCATGACCTGAGCCGAAGGCAGAGGCTTAACCCACTGAGCCACCCAGGTGCCCCCTATTTAGCCATTTTAAACAAATATCTTTGCCTGCTGATGCCCCGGAGATAGCAGCTAGGACATTATATTCCGTCCAGACGGATCGGCAGTGAGAGTGAACCGTTCTCATCGTGAAGTTCCTGCTGAGTGTGGGGCTCCTTGGGTGGGGCCAGTTCTGCGGAAGGGTCGTCTGTCCTGCTGGGGCGACCGACTGCTTGAACACAGGACCTGGCCCCGCCTCTTACTAACCATATACGCCTGGACACATTACTTAAGCTCTTAGAGCCTCAGCTCCTCCGTTTGCAAAATGAGCATTCACATAAGAGCTCACTCTGTGGGGTGGTGATGGGATTTAGAAATACTTTTGCCAAATACAAGCATGGAGTCTTCACATACAGACCACTCATTGGATGTTCATTGTAATTGTGATGGAAACATGCCCCGTGCCTAGATTCTAGAAGCTTCTCAGGCAAGGGAGACAGATTAGTTCCTGAAACAGCAACTTGTGTCCTGTTCTGTTTTATGTGAATGTGAGCAATTACTGCTTCCCAGGTAGGCAGCTGGGTGACTCCCTGCCATTGCTAAGACTTTCCCTTCAGCTCACCAGGATGTAAACAGACCCGGCCGAACTGATGCCAGATGGACTTAGGGTGTCTAAACCGGTGTCTCTCCTCTGCCCGCAGGCTCTGAATCTGGTGGTGTGACAGTCCGGTACTGTGTCCCCAGAGGGGACCCTATTGAGTGGGTTACATTGGTGGTGATGCCCAACCCCTGGTGTCAATCAGGAACTCTATGCACCTCCTAACAACAGCAGCCCTTCCTCCCCTTCTGGTGACTTGACCTTGGCAGCTTCTTAGAGGGCAGCCTGGTGTAGGACCCTGGAGAGTGGCCAGTGCAGGGGTGCTGGGGTCAAACCAGAATGTCCCCTCTGCTTCTCATGCTCAGCAAACATGGGGAAGTAAGGTCACATCTCGGAGCTGCAAAGGGTTGCCGGAGTCCCGTGAGTCAACACAAATAAAAAGGCTTTGATAAGCAGTGAGTAGGGCCGAGCCAGGGCAGGGAAGGCACCACGGAAGAGCTAAGGAGGCCTCCGCACTTGCATAACCCTGAGAGTAAAGGCCCCAGGGAGTACCTCCCTCCCCCTCAGCCCCACCCAGCCCTGGGCTTTACACGATCAGCAATAACAGGTAACCTTCATCGCTACCTGGCACCGTTCTAAGCAGCTTCATAGGCGTTTACTCCTTTAGTCCTTACAGCAATGCCGGTATTATCCCCATTCGCAGGGGAAGGAAGTGATGCACAGAGAAGCTAAGGAATTTGCCCAAGGAGACAGAGCTGGTGAGTAGTCCAGCCAGGAATGGATCCCAAGCAGGCAGATTCCAGAATCTAAGCTCTTAATCATTATGCAAAACTGCTAAGTTATGCTGGTCCCTGGAGTAGGGGGCCAAACTCCATGGCCACGACCATGCCCCTTCCCAGCCCATCCCCTGCCTCTGTCTCTAGCCTCTTCTACCGCATGTTCCTTGCCTTCCAGCCAAAACAACTCCCTGGAGTGGCTCCAAGGGGAGCCCCATTCATCATACCTCTGTACCTTTGCACCTGCTCTTCCCTCCACCTAGCCTTCCTAACACCCATCTCACTAGCCCTGGCTGGCAAACTCCTATCTGTTCTTCAAGACCCATCTTAAGTTATGCCTCCTATGTGAAGCCTTCCTTGACCACCACCCCTAGACAGTTAATAGCGGACCCTCCGTGTCTTAGAGTACCTCAACCCTCCTTGGTGCCTTCAAGTCGCTGACTCTCAGGTGCCGTCTGGTGGGCAGACAGGCAAATGTAACACAGCTTACTCGAGTACAGCAACCAGTTCCCGCAGGGACTAAAAGCAGGAGAGCTCGTATAAGCGTTGTGAGTGTCCCCCCAGGGTGGCTGTGACATGGACAGGTGAAGCGCCGTCCCCTCTCGTGTTACTTCCTCGGGCTCTCATGGTCTGAGCATCCCATGCTCTGAAGGATCACCCAGAATTTAACAAAATGTATTTTTGCAAACCTGGCGCCTAAAATCCAATCACTACTTTGGTGCTTAACCTGAAATACAGGGATCCACTCCACTCCACGGATGAGCAACGGCAGCCTTGGCCGGTGGACTTGAGAGAGGGATGCTGACGTGCAGTGAGACCTCTTCCTAAGAAAGGATGGGGCTGTTTCGGCCAGAAGGACTTCTTCCCTTTATAGATTTGCTTTGGAATCTGACTCCCACGCAGGCTGTGACTAGATCAGCCGCGCTGATTCACTATTATACCACTTGGCTTCTGCGTTCTGTCTCCCGCGACATCCTGGGCTCTCCTGCAGAGCATTATTCATCTTAATGAATGTTTCCTGGTGCCCAGGCTGGGCCCAGGTCCTGCTGGAAGCTGTGTGGTCCGTCTTTGGTGGATGGAGAGTGACTGGAAGCCAAGCCCCCCAGGGAACCACACCCAGAATCGAGGCAGCTGGTTCTGACCCACCTAAGAATGTTGGAATCACGTGTGTCGGTCTTTTGAACTTTACTTGGCAAACCGGGGCCAGATAACTTGCCCAGTGCGTGTCTGGTAGAATCCCCTTCTTTGGGTTTCTTTTCCTTGCGTGTGCTTCCCTTGAAAAGAAATAGAATGACAGGGAGAAGAAATAACAGGGACGTTTGTAGGATATCCTGTGATCTGGTGATTAATGAATGGTGAATAATGAATGGTGATTAAAACAATTGGAAATTCCCGCCTGAGAAGCCGCTGGTGAGGCAGAAACTTGTAAAGTTGTCCTAATAAGGAGAGGTCGGAAGGCAGGAGAGCGAAGAAGAGAAATGTGATTCATGAGCAGCAGCTCAGAGCCTGGGAGCCTGCCTGAGCCCACGGAGCCTAGGAGCCCACGCGCTGCTTCTGCGAAGCTTGGCTTGGATTTCTTTCCATCTGGAAGACCTTGAAATCACACTAGAATCTGGAGCGTTGTCTGAGTTTCTGTGAACCCGGGTAATTGATCTTCCAAAATATGACACCAGAGGAATACCAAACTCCTAGGGAGGCGAAAGCAAGAGATGCTGAAAGAGAAAACACCCAACCACTTTCTTTAAATTACAGTGCATTTGTCAAGCTGACCCAGTGGGGGGTGGCCGTGGTGGATGGCCGTGGTGGGCGGCTGAGATTTATTCCAGTGTTGGGATTTCCAGTTTCAGGGTATGATTAATGATGGTGAGTGTAGAAGAGGAAACTGTGCAAGCAACATGTCTTTCTGACGCTCGGAGCCTCTGTGATGAGTTGTAAGTTATTTTACTCAAGCAATGAGGGTCTCTCTGCTACTGACTGGTAGAGCTGGGGGAAGGTGGGAAAGGGGAGTCCAGAATTCAAGCATGTCCATGGTTGGATCATTAGCCTCTCACTCCCCATCTGACCCCTCTGCTAATCTATGCAAATATATGCATCATTGAGGATGAGGGGAGCAGTCCTGTGCATGATGTGTCCTTGGCTGTGACCCCAGGAAACAACCCATCATGCAAATCGATCTTTAACGATTTATAAAAGTTGCTGAGCCTAGGTTTTACTGCGCATGTGTTTCCTCTGGGTGATGAGCTGGGAGGAGAGTGGGGATTCTCCAGTCCCAGGTACTGAAGGAGAGCTATGAACCGTGGCTGGGCAGTGGAATGTGCTGGGCTGACCGCCAGGAAGGCAGAACAAGAGGGAACATGGTGAAATGATAAAAGTACACTCACCTGAAGTGAGCCGTTGCTCCCTTTCAACATTTCATCTTCTTGATTTGCAAAATAAGTTAGAATGAAAATCTGGGTTATTCTGATCCAAAATAAAAAATATAAATAACAGTTAACATTAGCGATGCGTGGAGGAAGGATTGGGGGTGTTCAATAACCAGTTGGGACAGTTGGCTTTCCATATGGGAAAAAATAGTAAAAGTGAATCCCTACCTCCCAGCCCAGACAAAACAAAGTGTTTCCAATACAGATTCCCAGGTCCCATGGTGGGCGTTCTGGACCTTGGAACTTCATCATTCTTGAAGCCCTCCAGAGACCATTTAGAAATGGGGGCACCTGGGTGGCTCAGTCGGTTGAGCATCTAACTCTTTATTTCAGTCCAGGGTCGTGGGATCAAGCCCCGTGTGGGGCTCTATGCTCAGTAGGGAATCTGCTTGGGATTCTCTCTTTCTCCTTCTGCCCCTCCCCTGCTTTCTCTCTTTCAAGTAAATAAATAAATAAATAAATCTTCAAAAAACAAAATCGAAAAGGACCCCCTGGTCTGGACTATTAACTACCTGGGGGCAGGGACTCCAGTGATTTTTGCTGTTAAATCATTTGCACCAGGTATGGTCCCCTAGAACATATCATGAACCTAATGTTTATGGAATGAATACATGATTTCAAAGATTCTATAACAAAAACTTTTTTTCTAAAAAGGATCGTCCATTTTTCTTTGCTGTAGAATAGATTGTCACGCACCCAGAATTAGTTGTGGGTACCAACCTGCCCCCAAGCAGGAGGGAAAAGCTGGGGGGAGGCATCGTGGCGAGATTAGCCTTGTTCCCGAAATCTAATTTAAAGATATTTGAAAATATTACCCATACCACGAGAGAAACAAGACCCACCCCAAAATATTATTAAACCATATTTTAACTATGGTCGTGACTACTGTTTGTTTCATTTATTAAGTGCCTGCTTTGTGCAGAAACACAATCTTCCTAACACAAGTTTTTCCCTCTTTTTTGTTTATTAAGGCATAACTTACATATAATCAACTTCACCAATTTTAAGTGTGCAGTTTGATGAATTGTGGCATCTGGGTACAATGTGTAATCCCCCTCCATGGTCAAGATTCAGAATGGTTCTCTGGCCCTACAAAGGCTCCATCCCCTGCCTCCACCTCCCTGGGTGGACAACTGCCGATCTGCTTAGTCTAACACTTATAATCAGGAGCACCTGGGAGGCTCAGGTCATGATCCCTGGGTCCTGGGATCAAGCCCCACTTAGGGCTCCCAGCTCAGCCAGCCGGGAGTCTGCTTCTCCCTCTTCCTCTGCCTCTCCTCCTGCTTGTGCTCTCTCTGTCTCTCTCTCAAATGAATAAATAAAATCTTAAAAAAAAAGAGAGAGAGAGTAGAGAAGAAATTGACAACCTAACTAGCCTGGCTACAGTCCTGAGACTGGACGCCACTTCCTGTGACAGTGACCTAGCCCCACTGGAGACCCGGGGTTGGAGGCCACGAAGGAGCGTGCCACGCTTTCCGAAACTGGGTGTTCCAAGAATTTTTGCAGATAGCGTGGTAAGACCTTTTGATGATTGCAGGAAAAGAACACAAGGTGAACATACACCACTTGGATATCAGTCTGATAACCAGGTTTCTGAACACAGGTCTAGCTTCATTTTAATCTGATGTCTTCAAGAATCCCTGGGCCTCCAGCCTTCTCTCTCTCTCTCTCTCTCTCTCTCTGAAGATTTTAAATGGCTACGCTGCTTGAAGATGAAACATTGGAGTAAATAAGCTTCTGCCTCAGAGAGTATCTTCTCTCTCTCTGAAGCTGTTAATTAAGAAGCTCGGAGCCCCTGGTTCCCACCAAGATTGATTAGCCCAGACTGAAATCCGGGGGTGGTGGTATGTCTTTGAGATACTTCCAAAGGCAGCCAGGCAAGAATATGGAGATGAGTTTTCCCTGGAGCCCTTGAGAGGCTCCTGACTTCTGCCTCCACACAGGCACTCAACACTGCCTAGATCCTGAACCTACCACTGAAAAAGGCAGGCAGATTCCTGCGGTCATAAGGTAGGAAGGTGCTCACATTCCAATCATGGGCAGCAAGAACAAAGGAACAGGTAACACAGTGGTCTCAGTCAAAGACCTGAACAGGGGCGCCTGGGTGGCTCAGTCGTTAAGCGTCTGCCTTCGGCTCAGGTCATGATCCTGGGGTCCTGGGATTGAGCTCCACAACAGGCTCCCTACTCAGCGGGAAGCCTGCTTCTCCCTCTCCCACTCCCCCTGCTTGTGTTCCTTCTCTTGCTGTGTCTCTCGGTGTCAAATAAATAAATAAAATCTTAAAAAAAAAAAAAAAAAAGACTAGAGCAGGGAGGGACAAAAAGCAGGAAGACTGGGAATGGAAGTCGAGGGGAACATCTCAGGGGGCTGGTCAGGGAAGGCCACTCTGAGGTGACCTTTCAGCTGAGACTGGAATGACAAAAAGAACCCAGCTGTTGCTAGAGAAAGAGCGTTTTTAGAAATCAGGACCAGCATGTGCAAAGGCCCTGGGGATGGAAAAGAGGTTAGTGTGTTCAAGAAGTAGGCAAAGGAGGCCCAAGCACAGTAACCAAAGCAGAGAGGGGTACAAGCTGAAGTTGGAGAGATTAGACATTTTGCTCCAAAAAATGCAAACTTAAGCCAACTTGAAAGCCAAGTTGGGAAGGCAGCTGAGCTGGGGCACCAGTGTTCCAAGCCATGTGTCACGGCCGGGCTGTAGTCAGGAATGCTGACAAAGTGGCAAAGTCACTTCTTCCTTAGGTACTGATGATCATAGACTGGGAGCCGGCCAGAAATGTAGAATTATTCTAGCCCAACCCTCTCATTTTACAAATGAAGGAACAGAGGCTCAAAGAGGGTAAAGGTCTTCCTGATAAAATGGAGAAAACATTTGCGGTTTATTATCACAGATTGAGGGTTCAATTTCCACTACTGTATAAAGAGCTGCTGGCTGGCCAGCCCAGAGTAGAGTGAACAAGGTGGGCAAGAGGTTCAAGAAGAGGGTGACAAAAGTCCCAACATGTGATCACACACAGCGGCCAGCTTGGGAAACACAGTGTGCTCCTACCTTCCTGTGGGAGGGAAAGCGCACAGAACTCACGGCAGCTAGCAGGTTTGATCAAATGAAAACACGTGGTGCTCAAAAACTGGAAAGCAGGAGCACCTGGGTGGCTCAGATGGTTAAGCATCTGCCTTTGGCTCAGGTCATGATTCCAGGATCCCAGGATCGAGCCCCACGTCGGGCTCCCTGCTCACTGGGGAGTCTGTATCTCCCTCTCCCTCTGCCTCTCCCCCTGCTTGTGCCCTCTCTGTCTCTCTCTCTCTCTGTCAAATGAATAAATAGAATCTTTAAAAAAAAAAAAAAAAGCTGGAAAGCACTCAAATGTCCCTCAACAAGTGTGTGGATAGATAAACCAGAGTGGATACAGGCAACGGAATATTACTCAGCAGTAAAAAGAAACACATGACGAATCCCTGTGGGAACACGGAGTAAACTCACAAACATGTTGAGCAAAGAAACCAGGAACAAAAGAGAATATGCTGTAGGATTCTGTTTAAATGAAGGTCTGGATCAGGCAATGGAGAGGGCTCTGGGACCAGAAGCCGAGGTTGACTGTAAAGGGACATTAAAGGAACATTTAGAAGGGCTGAAAAATTTTTATACCTTGACTGTTGTGGTGGTCGTGTGTACATACGTTTGTTAAAACACTTAAAATGAAAAAAAAAAAAACACTTAAAATGAGTGGGCCCTTTTTAATGTATATAAATTACATCTCAATAAAGTTGATTTAAAAAAATACATTGTTAGGGGCACCTGGGTGGCCCAATTGGTTAAGCTTCTGCCTTCGGCTCTGGTCATGAGCTCAGGGTCCTGGGATTGAGCCCCACATGGGACTCCCTGCTCAGCGGGGAGCCTGCTTCTCCCTCTCCCTCGGCCCCTCCCCCCTGCTCGTGCAAGCACTCTATCTCTCTCTCTCTCAAATAAATAGAATCTTTTAAAAAAAAACTTTCCCTAGCCTCCACTATTGTGTGTGTGTATATACTGGGCATGTGAAGCACTCGGGTCGGGAGACAGCAGCTCTTTGCAAACAAATACTTCCCCGGAGAGAAAGACAGTTTCTATACGTGGACTTTGGTCTACGGTCAATATGGAGAAGGGGTGTGGCAGTATGAACACATACTGCTCAAAACATCTAGGCTGTGGTCTAGTGTTTTTAAGTTTTAGAAAAATTCATAAAGCAAACAAGACGCGTGTCAACACCCCATCAGCAACAGGCATCTTCTTTCTCATTGGTAAGGACAGCACTGTCCTGTTACATCCCCCACCCCCCTTCTCAGACCTGGAGGGAGGGAACAAAGGTGTCAAAGAGAGCATCCTTCCTGCACCAATGGAAGGAGGCGGCAGCAATTTGGGAGACCTAAATAAATCATCCTGCTCACTCCGTTTTTCTTTCCTCCTCCAGGAGTTTCTGAGATTGCCCTGCCGCACGGAAGTGGCATTACGGTTTTCATAAAGCCTGGGACCTCACCCCTGGGACCCCTGCCACTGAAGCCCTGTTACATCAGTAGTTCTAAAAAACATAAAACCTCATTGACCATCAAATCTGGAGAAAAAGAGGTCTTTTCCTTCACCTGCCATGACCCAGAGAAGCACTTTGTCATTGAGATCCAGAAGAATATCGGTAAGTACACACTCACCACTGTTTGGCCTCCCTGCCGCTGTTTCGGGGTGGGGGAAATGCCTCTGATGCTGAAACTCACACTTCTTAGCTGTGATGCGGCTGTTGGTGGTTCTCAGCGCTTTACACAGGTTACATTGTTGAAGCTCCAAAACAGCCCTAGGAGAAACTCGCAAAGACAGTGACTTGCCTAAGATAGCATAGCTATTAAGTAGCAGCAGGGCAAGAACCCAAGTGCTCTGCAGAGCATTGTGCCACACTGTTTCTTGACAGAGCTATAGATCTTCCTTCAGGTCTGGAATGCTCCAGCAGATGTGCTAAGTTTAAAGTGTTTGAACTAAAGCTTGAAAGCTAATTTAATTCAAATTTAAACTAATTAAATTCTAAGCTAAAATTTTGCTGACAAGGAGCAGAGAGCAAGGGGGCGGGAAGGCAAAGAAATTGGAGGGACTCCTGGGTGGCCCATCGATGGAGTTCGAGACTCTTGATCTTGGGATTGTAGGGTCGAGTCCCACACTGGGTATAGAGGTTACTTTAAAAATCTTAAAAGAAAGAAAGGAAAGAAGGGAGGGTTGAAGGGAAGGAAGGAGGGAGGGATGGGAGGGAAGGAGGAAGGAAGGAAAGAAATTGGACAGTTGGGGACATAAGGCTGGGGAGGTGGGTCCAAGAGGCACAGTGGGGAAAACACCAGCTTTGAGGCTGAGGGAGCTGGGTCTGGCTTCAAGCTTCAGGCTCCTGATCATGTGAGCTCATCACATGGCTTAAATTAGTCACTTAGCTGCTTTGTGACTTGGTGTTTTCTTCCATAAAATAAGAGTCAGTGTACAAACCAGCAGGGCTCTCTTAAGGGTGAAATAAACTAATGGCCTAAAAATGTTTGACACACAAGGTAACAAACTACAGTTACTTGAGACTGTTGTTATTCCTCATCATTTGAACTTGGGATGGGAGGGAGATTGACACAAGATGTAAGCACCAGGCAGAGAGAATTAAATGTAGAATCTCCCCATTGCTTTAAGGTGGGCATGCCAACTACTAGCCTACATGTTGTAACAACAAGGAGAACACAATTGGGATCCAATCAAAGCCATACTCGGAAAATGTATTTTGCCTTTCATTGAAAATAAATAAATCAGACAATAGATAAGCAAGAAAAGGGAGTAAAATAAACCTTGGGAAGAAGTTCAGAAAACCAAAAGGAGGGCGCCTAGGTGGCTCAGTTAGTTAAGTGTCTGATCCTAGAGTCCTGGGATGGAGCCCCGTGTCAGGCTCCCTGCTCAGTGGGGAGCCTGCTTCTCCCTCTCCTTCTGCCACACTCCCCCATTCATGCGCGCGCTCTCTCTCTCTCTCTCTCATTCTCGCTCTCTCTCAAATAAATAAAATCTTTAAAAAGAGAGAGAGAGAAATTAAAGTACTTACCAGCAGCTTTAAAACTACATCTGATAGGGGCGCCTGGGTGGCTCAGTGGTTAAAGCCTCTGCCTTCCGCTCAGGTCATGATCTCAGGGTCCTGGGATTAAGCCCTGCATCGGGCTCTCTGCTCAGCAGGGAGCCTGCTTCCCCCTCTCTCTCTGCCTGCCTCTCTGCCTACTTGTGATCTCTCTCTCTGTGTCAAATAAATAAAATCTTTAAAAAACAACAACAACTACATCTGATAACTAAAGCTAAGGCACTGTTCTCTATAAAGACTAATTAAATAGACCAATCTCTGACTATTCCCCCGGAAAAAAAAGAAAGAGAACATACAGATATACAGCATTGAAAGGATAAATGTTGACTGAATGACATTTACAGAGGCGATTTCTAGATTATGATAATATTATAATATTATTATGATAATAAGTGTGAAAATCTGAATAAAAGGACTAATTTGAGGGACAAATGAAATGAGCCAGATCAACTCCTAGGAAGTTAGGAGATCTAAATAAATAAATAACCAAGGAGGAGGTTGGAAACCATGTCCAAGATGGAGGAACGCAGGGTTTGGGTCAGTTAGACATGGTTACATAGAGAATCCTATAAAACTTTAAGGAGAAGATAAGTTCTTATATTTAAACCATTCCAGAGGAGGGTTGGCAAATCTTTTCCGAGAAAGGCTGGATAGTAAATACCTCAGATCGTCTCCAAACCAACCACTGAGCTCTGCTGTTACAGGAGGAAATAACCACAAATAGTAGGGAAACGTGGGCAGTGATGTCCCACATGTTTATGCTTGGTGGCCAGGATTGGGCTGGGCTGGTCCCATGAGCTATGATTTGGTGACCCCTGTTCTAGAGCACAGAAAGAGGTGAATTTTCATAGTTGATGTAATAAGACTCTTACAACCCTAATATCAAAACGTGCCAGAGCGCTAAAACAAAACGAAACAAAACGAAACACAAAGCCCTCACTGTCTAAAGAGGGTTCAGAGATCCCATGAGAGCCCAGCAGGAGCCAATCCATGTGGCCCTGGGCACATTGGAGGTGTGGCCGGAAAACCCTGAGAAGTGTGGCTTTTTGTGTGTGTGTGTGTGTGTGTGAGATTTTATTTATTCATTTGAGAGAGAGAGAGAGAAAAAGAGAGAGAGAGCATGAGCAGGGGGAGGGGCAGAGGGAGAAGCAGACTTCCCGCTGACCTGGTAGCCCGGACATGAGACTCAATCCCAGGACCCAGGGATCATGACCTGAGCTGAAGGCAGATGCTTAACCGACTGAGTCATCCAGGTGCCCCAGAGGTGACTTGATATAATGGAGTTTCCTCGAGCTCCTGAAAATAGTTCCTATCTTTACCCACACACAAAATCTAGCTTTAGCTACCTTCGTTACCTTATCATCTCACCCTGTTTCATGGGTAAGGCAGCACAATGTGTTGGCAAGAACTTGGGTGGACCAAACACAAGCCTGGGCTTTCGTCCTAGGATTACGTGTGCTGCAAACAGGCTTGTCGCCCAGACTCCAGGACCGCCTTGCAAAACTGAGAGTTCGGGCGGGAATGACCTTGGAGGTCCTAGCCCGCTCTGAAATTCTCCCGTGATCCCACTTTGCATTGGTGGTCCTTTCAGACACCCCACTGGAGCAGCACTAGGGGTGGGGAGAGCTCCTGTTCCAGAGGCCAGAAGCCACTGCGCCTTTAGGATTCCCTGCACCAGACACAGCAAAGTCTCCCTTTTCTTCTTGGCTTCTATCACTTCTTCTACGGGCTCATTTTCTCCTTAAGAGTAATGTTTCTTGCTTCGTTTTAAAAGGCTGAGGAAACAAGATACATCAAAGGATGTCATTAGCTGTTTGCCTGTAAAAAAAAAAAAAAAAAATTCAACGGCACTGGTCGTAAAACAGCAGCATGACAGCCCCGACTCAGAATGATAACTGTGCCTCTGGGTTCCAGCCGTGAAGGTGGTTGTAAGTTCCGAGTACTTGGTATATTGATGGAAAAACCAGTCTTAAAAGGCTGAGCTCAGCACTGTGCCTTCACAACTGTGAAATTGTGACAGTCTCAGACCCAGGGGGACATGGGGTATCCCAGAGCCCAGGTTCCATTGCAGAGGGCCCCCATCTGGCTTACAGAGTCTGGGAAACACAGTAGTTAGGAGGTATCTTGCATCTGGTTCTCTGGAAGCAGAGCCTGATGTGGGGATTCTTCAGTCATCTGTCCAGAGGGTGCCCTCGGAGCGAGGAAGCCGTGAGAACATAGAGCCAAGGGAGGAAGTAAGCGAAGGTGTGATTGTAGCTGAAGTGTAGCCACAGGCTGATGTGGGCATCGCCAGGCTGTGTCCCTTAAAACAAGGATGTCAGGGTTGTTCACCCCTGCCTTGGGGAATAGTGATTGGCTTTGGGCTGCTACCCACCCTGGGAGGGGAGGAGGTGCAGTTGGTCCCTTTAGGCTCTCTGGCCGAAGAGGGTTCCTCGCAGCCCCCCAGCTTCCCCTCCAGCACCCACACAGCCAGGAGATCGTGCCTCTGCCTGGTGAGGGCGGCGGGGGCAGGCAGCATCTGCTCCAGCGGTCAGGAGAGGTCCTGTTGGTGACCAGACTTGCTTTTGTGACTGTGTTTCAGACTGCATGTCAGGCCCCTGTCCGTTTGGGGATGTCCAGCTTCAGCCCTCAACATCGACGTTGCCCACCCTCAACAGAACCTTCATCTGGGACGTCAAAGCTCACAAGAGCATTGGTCTAGAGCTGCAGTTCTCCATCCCTCGCCTGAGGCAGATTGGGCCCGGGGAGAGCTGTCCGGACGGCGTCACTCACTCCATCAGTGGCCGCATCGATGCCACCACAGTCAAGATCGGGACCTTCTGCAGCAACGGCACGGTGTCCCGCATCAAAATGCAAGAAGGGGTGAAAATGGCCTTACACTTGCCCTGGTTCCACAACCGGAATGTCTCCGGCTTCAGCATTGCAAACCGGTCTTCTATAAAACGTAAGCGCACCCCTCCACCCCTCCCCTCCCCACCTGCCTCGCCTCCCCCACCAGTTCGGTGGAGGCCGGAACCTACAAACCCCACCCCCTCCTCTAGGTCCGGGAGGGATGTCTGCACTATTGTATGATTCCTCCTGAATTCCTCCCAGGAAGATCCCACTCTTCCGGAGGTGGTGCAGATCCCCTGGTGTGAACCCAGCCTTCTCTATTAAGCAAACTATGTGGCCACTCTCTTTCCTTGGTCCTTTGTGTCCATGAGGTTTGTTTTCAGAACAGGAAGTGGGATGGAGCTACAGACCTCCCTTGATTACCCCATTGCTGATTTCTTTGTCCCATCTTCGAGCCTTTCACTTTTCCCGTAATTGTATCCTTGGTGTGCTGGAGCCAGTTCACACCCGTTCATGACAGCTGGTGGTTGAACGTTCAGGAATTTTGTGAGCTGATGCTAAACAGAGCCATTCATAGAAATAAAACGGTATAAACTTACAGTGAAAATAAATTCGTTTAGAAACAAAGGTAATAGATGCTTAAAACTCATCACCTCCTAATTATTTCCCTGTTACCCATACCCTTGAGATTATTGATATCGATCGTACCTCTGTGGCCAAAATGCCATACAACAGCAAACTACTGCCCGTCTGCTCCAAACTCCACATTCATATCCTGTTGGTGGCTTGAAATCAGCCATGGTGGGAGTATTCGCAACAAGGAAATGGGCAGACACTACAAACTAGGGCTTTGATTTTCCCCCTGCTGGGTCGGTCCTTCAACATTTAGTCACCCACCCCAGACGTATCCTTATCTGGGAATAAGACCACACCCAGAGCTCAGGACCTGAGTGTTGCTCTCACAGCTTCCTTACCCTGCTGCGTTTCCGGCAGGGTTAGGGTCTAGGACAGGGTCTAATCACCTCCTGTTCTCGTTTGGGTCCGACTCCCGACAGGACTGTGCATCATAGAATCTGTGTTTGAGGGTGAAGGCTCGGCAACGCTGATGTCTGCCAACTATCCAGATGGCTTCCCCGAGGACGAGCTCATGACTTGGCAGTTTGTCATCCCCGCGCACCTGCGGGCGAGCGTCTCCTTCCTTCACTTCAACGTCTCCAACTGCGAGAAGAAGGAGGAGCGGGTTGAGTACTACATCCCGGGCTCCACCACCAACCCTGAGGTGTTCAGGCTGGAGGACAAGCAGCCCGGGAACATGGCCGGGAACTTCAACCTCTCTCTGCAGGGCTGTGACCAAGATGCCCAAAACCCAGGGGTCCTCCGGCTGCAGTTCCAAGTTTTGGTCCAACATCCACAAAATGAAAGCAGTAAGTGAGCCCCACTTTCCTTTCCCCCTCCTCCTCCAGCTCCTTCTTTCGTTCCTGGATAGTCTGCGTGGCGTTAGGTCCCTTTCTTATTTTTCCTCTGTGGCTTTGGGAACACTTGGACTCTGGACTTTAGAAGAGTTTCAGGGAGCGTGTTGCCAGGCAGTGAAACGGGCTCGTGGGTGAATGCCCGAATGCCCGGCATGGCGCTCCATTTCAACACAGTAAGAAGCAAATGGGAAATTGCAGGCTATTTTTTTTAAAACAAAGGGGTTGGAAGGTTACTTTTACTTTCTTTTTTTTTTTTTTTTTTTTTTTTTAAGAAAGAGAGCATGAGCAGTGGCGGGATGGTCAGAGGGAAAGAGAAAATCCTAACCAGGTTCCACACCCAGCACAGAGCTTGATGTGGGGCTCCATATCACGACCCTGAGATCATGACCTGAGTGAAAGAATTGGACACTTAACTGACTGAGCCCCCCAGGCATCCCCAGAAGGTTACTTTCTAGATCACCTGTCTTGACCCTCCGTGTGAATCAGAATGGCACCAGCACCATTAGCTGGTGGACCCTGTTTTGTTGGCCGAGTGCCCCGTACCATGCACACACACTCCGTGCCAAGCCTTGACCTAAGTATGCCACTTAGCCTCAGATAAGCCTGAGTACAACCTTATAGGGGAGGCAGGAATTATCCTCAATTACGTGAAAAAACAAGAGGTTGAGAGACCGTTTAGACCTAGCCCGACGTTACGCAGCTTGTCAGGAACTGAGCAAACCTCAGAACCCAGAGCCCGTGCTCTGGGTCGCTCTGAACCCCAGCTGCGTTGATGAGAATGAGGTTGCACATCCCTTTACACACATTTACTGAGATGCCGTGAACCCAGAAAAGGTGCATCAGGGCCAGGACGAGGACAAAGTGCCCGGCATGCAACACGGAAGGAGGCACCCCCTCTGAGACAGAGGTGCTCCCCCTCGGGGTGATGTATGTACAAAGTCAGCCTCTGAGGGCGAGTGCCTCCTTGAACTTGGCTCCATGGAGGGCGGTGTGGATCTTGAAATCAAAGGTCCTAGAGGAGTTCAGAGTGGCTGTTCCTGGGGCCCGTCTATCAGCTAGAGTCTATGAAGGACCAAGGGTGTGACCGATGGTCTTGAGCCCCGTGACATGGGCTCAATAGGAGTTCTGTCCCGAGCACTGATTCTCGGCCTTGTTTCGATCAGTATTTACTTCCGGGAAGTAGACGGAGCCAGAGAGAAATAGCTAAGTGGCAACATGACGTTGATTTCAGTAGAGCTGATAAATATCTGGAAAAGCCACCATGTGGGACCCACCCCAGGGGCTGCCCCGTGGATGCTGCCTGGGGAATACCTTCTGGGTTTTTCCGGAAACTGCAGCCCCAGCATGACCTAAGATGCCTTTCGATTTACAATAACTGTATAGATGGCACCACTGTGTGCGTGTGTGTCCGCCAACACATTTTTGTGATTCCACTGTCACAACTGCCTCATCGCCGCAATGTTGAAAACAGCCATGTAAACATCGGGAGACGGTGTGGGTTTGAGTTTAGGAGACCAGGGGATTTGTTTATCTTTTGTTTATGCCGATTTATTGCATTGCCTGGAACAAGAGCTCAGTTGGTTTCCACAACTCATCCAATTGTTAAACCGACTTTAGCCAGACCACAACCCAGAAGAGGTTTGCAGGAGGTCCTGGAAATTCCCAGGACTTCAAGGCCGGAAATGCACAGCAGGTGGGCAGGAATTCCAGGAGGACACTCATGGCAGAGCCTGGCACTTTCCAGCATACTGGGGAGGCCCAGATGGTTGGTGCGCCTCATTGCCACCGTCAGGGGCTCTGTGTGCTATTTCTGCTCTTTCTTGGCCTTGGAATGAGAAAGAAGAAGGTTTGGGGTGGGGAGATGCTTCAGGAGACTGAGTGCCTTGGTTAGGAGCCTCTGCCTTTCCTTCCTGCGAGAGCGAGGAGGGAGGCAAACCTCCTGCAGCTGGTCTGCCCATGGAGGCCTCCCTCCTGCTGCCCAGGCCAGGGCTTCTTGCCCCTTGATTGTCCCCCTTTGTCCCCAGCAGAAGAAACAACCGTCCAAACCAAAGCCACGACTCCAAGTGCGCTTGTGGGGGCGGGGTTTGCATTCATCACACACCGTGATGTCGATCTGTCTGCACATCTGGGTCCCACTAAATTCCTCCCAGTCAGGAATCTGTTTTATTCCTCCATCTTCCCACACCCACCACGGTTTCTGGCACATTCCAGGCCCTTTGTAATCTTTATCCTAATCTGAGGAGGCAGCCTCTTGCCCAAAGTGGCCCAAGAACCAGAGGCACCATCCAATGGCACAGCCCATCGGAAGGGGCAGGTGGATATGCCTCGGTGGGGGCACCTGGGAGAGTGGCTGTCCCAGGCAGTCAGATGAGGGGAAGAGTGTGAGAAAGAAAAGCAGGAGACCTTCTCAAGCCTAGAGATTGGCTGTCAACAGCAGCCACGCAAAGCCAAAGCCTCAGCAAGGGCAGCGGCAGCCATCAGAGCCCCCAGCCAGCGCCCAGGACCCCCATTCTATCCTCCACAGCAGGACCTGACCACAGCGGGCCCACGCTGAAAAAAAAAAAAAAAAAAAAGAAAAATATAAAAATAAAAACAATCTCTAAAGGTAGGAAGCAGAGAGATATTACCTTGAACCTAATTGTCTGCTCCCAAAAACCCTGCTGTCAACTCTCTCACTACTTTGTTGTGTTTTTTTTTTTTAAGATTTTTGTCTATTTTTTGAGAGAGAGAGAACATGAGCAAGGGGGAGGCGCAGAGGGAGAAGCAGACTCCCCGCTGAGCAAGAAGCCTAATGCAGGGCTTGATCCCAGGACCCCGGGATCATGACCTGAGCTAAAGGCAGACACTTAACTGACTGAGCCACCCAGGCACTCCTATTCTGTTTCTCCTTTGGTCAAGAGTATCAGATAGGCAGGCGCCTGGGCTCCCTGCTGGGCGGGAAGCCTGCTTCTCCCTCTCCCACTCCCCCTGCTTGTGCTCCCTCTCTTGCTGTGTCTCTATCAAGTAAATAAATAAAATCTTTTTAAAAATAAAATAATAACAATTTAAAAAATATATCGGATAGGCTCAAACTAGACCCAGAATAGACTAGGAGGAGTCCTCCAGGGGTGTCTTTCCATGGCTTGACCACAGACATCCTATGCCGTGGGATGAGGAATGCGGGCTGCCCTGAGCCTGAGGAGTGCCCCCCTGGCCTGCTGTGACCATATTTGTGAGCACTGATCACTTAGGCTGCCCAAAGCACACAGCTCGGCTGGGTTCAAGAGCTCGATTCACGCTCATCTCTACCAAACAAATCTTGTTTTTCAGTGCTCCATTCTGCACTCTCTTCTTTATTTTCAGTTTTTTTGATAGTACAATACAGCTGACCCTTGAACAACATGGATTTGAACTGCATGGGTCCACTTATACTCAGATTTTTTTCCAATAAATACAATATAATACCGTAAAAGGATTTTCTCTTCCTTATGACTTTCTTTTCTTTTCTTTTCTTTTTTTAAGATTGTATGTATTGGACAGAGAGAGAGAGAGCAAACGTGAGCAGGGAGAGGAACAGAGGGAGAGAGAGAAGCAGGCTTCCCACTGAGCAGAGAGCCCAACGTGGGGCTTGATCCCAGAACACCAAGATTATGACCCAAGCCGAAGGCAGACACCCAATCAACTGAGCCACCCAGACGCCCCTCCTTATGATTTTCTTAATAACAATTTCTTTTCCCTAGCTGACTTTATTATAAGAATACAGTACCTCATACATATGACATACAAAATACATGTTAATTGGCTACGTTAACTACCCTAACTAGTAGTTAAGTTTGGGGGGGGGAGTCAAAAGTTACATGGACACTTTCAACTGTGGGAGGGAGTCGGCGCCCCTCACCCCTCATTGTTCAAGGGTCAACCGTCCTACCCTGTCATACCCGGCGTTGGCGCCCCATCACTTCCTGGAAATATACAAAATAATTTTGTCCCTCTTGGAGTTTTATCCTCATAGTCACAGTAGAGAAACAACGTCTCTATTGTCTCCTGCAGCCTGTTCCTCTTTTTATATCATTTCTGCAAGGTCCAATGGCCCTGGGGATACCGGTCCCACCAGTGAATAGTAACCTGCCCAACCACATGGTTCCCGTTAGCCAGAGCAGACTGCTAGCCTGCTGCCTGATGCGTCCCCCTCCAGCTTTTCGAAGGTGTGGTCACTTCCTCTGAAAATACCAGACGAACGAGTATCTTCAGAACCCATGAGCTTCTGGGTTATTGTGACTCAACTAAGGCAGATGAACAGGAGTTTCCAGCTTGTTACACCATAGGTTTCCATTAACCAGTCTGAGTAAATGCTGGCTGGGGAAGCAGCCATATGGCTTCTTCCTATAGACCCCCAGAAACTACCCAGAGCCCTTAACAAAATGTTGACTTCATTCTGTTTTTGTTTTTTGGGGTAACTCAAGTTCTGTGAGTCTGACATTTGTCCTGGCAGAGTTGACCCATATGGTGGCCTCTTATTCCCATGGAGCCCATTTGGATTTTAAAGTAAGGAATCTTGGGGATGCCTGGGTGGCTCCGTCAGTTAAACATCCGGCTCTTGATTTCAGCTCAGGTCGTGATATCAGGGTCGTGAGATCGAGCCCCGTGTCTGGCTCTGCACTTAAGATTCTCTCTCTCTCTCTCTCCCCCTACCCTTCCCCACCCCACTCACGCACGCACACACGTGCAGATGCACACACACTCTGTCTCTCTATTTAAAAAATAATAAATAAATAAACTAAGTAAGTAAGTGAGGAATTTCTATCTACAGATGCCACAAAAGTCATTAGGGGCCTTTTCGAAACCAGTCCATAAGCTAATCCCGTCAAGGGTTTCCAGGGTCAATAAGTATCAAATAGTGAAAGACTGTCCTTTTGTGGAGGGGAGGGTGTCTTTTCAAATCTCCAGCTCAGGTATTTATTACAGGAAGGAAACGTGTGCCGTGTTGTAGAGACAATATAGGATTCTCTTGCCTCAGGAAACGATCCATTAGGTTCCTAGCCTTGAGCAAATGCTTGGAGCCTCTCCGAAGTCTCTTTCAACTGTAATTAGTGACATACGCTCCTCTCCTGCTTCTCCTGCTGAGGGTAGGATAAGGCCACTTGTCAGAGCACACAGAGTCACTGAGTAAAATCTGTCTTATCTTTCCATAGATTTAGGAATGTGGATGGTGACATTTCCCTTTAAACCACCCCACCTGTGACAGGTGAGGGACACAAACTTCCCTTCTACCTGGAAGCCACCTATGAGCACATGCCTTAGGCAGTGTGGGAATTTACTGTGTCTATCCTGAGAGCCAACCAAAACTGTGGAAAAGAAGCTGTATCAAGTGACTAACAAAGGGGATGTATCTGCAGAACTGGAAAGCTGGACCCCTGCGGTGTGTGAGCACGGAGGCCAGGGTCCTCCAGATGTGCCCCGCGGAACAAGGTCTGTCTTGCCCCAGAATCAGGATCATTTTCCTCAACAAACGCCATCTCTGTTTTGGCTCAAGGGCTCACTCTCCCTTGATCATTCTACAGTGAACTTCAAAGGAAACAGGATCCGTAAAACCACAGGACCATTCCGCGTGCACCAGAATGGCTAAAATGAGAAAGGCTGGCAACACCAAGTGTTGGCAAGAACAAGGGGCACTGGAACCCAGACACACGGTTGGCAGACGGTACAACTGTTACAACCAAGGTGCAACCACATGAGAGAACGAGCTGGCAGAAATTTTCCTCCTACGTAATTACCCTAGAGAAATGAAACCAGAAGTCTATTCAGAGATCCACAGAAGAATAAGTATCCAGCAGTTTTACTCATCATTGGAAACCTAAATCTCCATCAATCTAGGAACAAACAAGTGTGGTAAATTCATTCTGTGGGACTCCACTCCGTGATGACAAGGAAAAAGCGACTGATATCCACAACAACATAGACGAGCCTTAAATACATTTTCCTGAGGAGGAATAAGCCACACAGGAGGGAGTACATACTGTATGATTCTGTTCATAGGAAGTTCCAGAACAGGTGAACACTGCAGTGATAGAAATCAGAAAGTGATGGCCTTCACGGGGCATGACTGGAAGTCAAGCTGACTTGACCACAAAGGGGCACAAAGGGGGCACCTGGGTGGCTCAGTGGGTTAAAGCCTCTGCCTTCGGCTCAGGTCATGATCCCAGGGTCCTGGGATCAAGCCCTGCATTGGGCTCCCTGCTCAGCAGGGGGTCTGCTTCCTCCTCTCTCTGCCTGCTTCTCTGCCTACTTGTGATCTCTGCCTGTCAAATAAATAAATAAAATCTTTTTTTAAAAGAGGGGGCACAAAGAAGTTTGCTGGGATAATAGGAATGTTCTAGATCTTGCTCTGCATGATAGATACAATGGATATAGAAAGTTGACAAAACTCATCACACTGAGGACTTAAGATCTGTGCATTTTATTATATGTAATTTACATGACAGAAAGAGTCAAGGAAAGCTACAGCCAGTGGTTAGCGGGTTTGGGAGTCAGAGTGCTACTAGCGCGAGCTGTGTGACTTGGGACAAGTTACATTAGCTTTCTAAGCTTCAGATTTGTAGTTTATAAAAATTTGACATGATTAAGGCAGTATTACCTTAAACCAATCTAAATTTTGAACTTCCCAAAGGAAAGGTCCTTTTGTGGTTGCAGACCATCACTAGAGTACAGTGTGGGCAGTAAAAACAGGTCCTTCGTCAATATTTGAAGAACTGTCCTTGAACTACAGCAAGTCTGACAAATTTGGTGCATTTCTAATGCACATCGAGGGACAGCTTTTCTCTCATCTTGGGATCAGATGGCTGTTGGTACTTTTTTTTTCAGAGGGGGCATCATCCATATAGGAGTTTCGAGAAGCCAGGCCCAGGGTTCCCATGGTTTCTTGTCTCCTCTGCCCAGCCACCAGCTGGAGAAGAGGAAACTGGGGTCCACAGAGGTCAGAAAGAGCTCAGGCTTTGTAATCTTAGTCCCACCATCTCCTGGCGTTTGTTTCCCTGTCTGTCAAATAGGGGTGAAGAAGCCTACTATGCTAGATTGTATATTTATTCCCAAATCTTTACCCCCTCTTTTGGGGGAGGATTAGATTCATTGCCCCATTGGCTACAGGCTTGGCCACGTGAATCTGCTTCTACCAATGAAATATGAGCAGAAGTAAGTGTGCCCCTTCCAAGTGGAAGCTTCACCACCCATCCTGTGGTTCACCTTTCAAACTGTCAGGAGACTGACATGTCACAGAGCCTTCTCCTTCAGCCCAGATCTCAGAATTAAAAAGACACAAGATGCCTGGGTGGCTCAGTCAGTTAAGCATCTGCCTTCAGCTCCCATCCTGATCCCAGGATCCTGGGAACAAGTCCCATGTCAGGCTGCCTGCTCAGCGGGGATCCTGCTTCTCCCTCTGCCCCTCCCCCCACTCATGCACGCTCTCTCTCTCTCTCTCTCTATCTCTCTCTCAAATAAATAAAATCTTAAAAAAAGAAAAAAGGAGAAGAAGAAGAAGAACTAAAAAGACAAGCTCTGGTGCCACAGCCAACTCACAATGGATATGTAAGGTGAATGAAGAATGAATCTTGGTTATTCTAAACCTTCAGATTTGGGGACCATTTGTTACTGCAGCATAACAGTCTGAGCTGACAGACACACGCCCTCTCAAGCACGTCATGAGGATTAACAAAGTAACACATCGAGGGGTCTCGACCATGTGCAAGATACACAGGTTATGGAGATCCCTGAAATTCACTTTCTGATGGGAAAAACAGACAACTAATTGGAAAATGAGGGCTTCCCATTAAAGAGAGATTCGCTTCCTTCTTAAACCACACTGTCATGGCATTTAAAACATTTCTGAAAGCATAAAGTCCAAGGGAAATGATACATGGAAAGGAAACAATATTCTAACGTTTCCCAGCATGGGACATAGAGGGGTAACTGATTCAGCAGACCTGAAAATGCAAAGTCTAATCCCATAATGGGAGACATCAAGAAGAAACGTGGCAACACATCACCTTCAGAACAAGGGCAAAAAGTGGGAGAAGCCACTCCAGCCCCAGATCCACCAAGCAGCCCAGGAACACTCCTCCCAGTTTCTTCCTGGGAGTAGGGAAGTTTTTGAACCAAAGATCCCAGTTGCACTGAAGGTAAAGTTGCTGGACACAGGTGCCTTGAATAAGGTTAATGGGCTGGACTCTCCAGGCCCCATCATGCTTCCTTCATGGGAAGCCCTGAGTGTGTTTCCTCCGTTTGGTGGATGGCGGGCTCTTGCTCTGGGGGAATCCAACCAACCCAAGAGAAGAGGTTGAACATGTAGATGTTACAAGTTCCTCAGGAAGCAGTCTGGTCAGATCACCCTCCAGAGAAGCTCAGTCAGCAAGCAAGAGGTGTTCCAAATCGTGTGTGGTGCCCCACTCTTGGCTCCTCTCCTGGGGTAACCACAGCTACGGATTTGTTGCATTTCTCTCCAGATCTTGTTTCTCTTCATTTCCATACATAAGTATATACACGTAGAAATAGCAATTACTTTTGATGCCGAGATTGTATAATCGGGTGGTGTCATAGTCAACATTTGTTCCACACTTGCTGTTTTAGTCAACACTGTATCTTGGAAGTTCTTAGATCGGTATATTTAGATCTCCCTCTTTCTTTCTTTTTTTTTAAGATTTTATATATTTATTTGAGAGAGAGAGCGCTTGCTCATGCACGTGCGCATAAGCAGGGAGTAGAGGCAGATGGAGAGGGAGAGGGAGAAGCAGGCTCCCCACTGAGCAGAGCTCCCCACTGAGCAGAGAGCCTGACATGGGGCTCCATCCCAGGGATCATCACCTGAACCGAATGCAGATGCTTAACCGACTGAGCCACCGAGGCACCCCTAGATCTCCCTCTTTCTAAATGCTAGGTAACATTCCGTCCATGAATGCTCCACAGAATATTTAACCCTTCTCGTGCTATGTGGTGTCTGGTTTTCCACAGTTCCAGAGCTGCAATGCAAACATGGGCTTGTATTCCCCAGTCATACCGCTGGGGTCCCAAGGATACAGCCTTTCAATGTCACCCTCTACACTGTGTTTTTGTTTTTGTTTTTGTTTTTTAAAGATTTTATTTATTTATTTGACAGAGAGAGAGATCACAAGTAGGCAGAGACGCAGGCAGGGGTGGGGGGAAACAGGCTCCCCATTGAGCAGAGAACCCCAATGCGGGACTGATCCCAGGACCCCGAGACCATGACCTGAGCTGAAGGCAGAGGCTTAACCTGCTGAGCCACCCAGGCATCCCTCTACACTGTGTTTTAATTTGCTTTTCTGCAATGACAAGTGATACTGCAAATGATACTAAGAATGCTTTACATTTTGAATTTGTGAACATTTCAGTTTCCCCTTTTTTGTGAACTGCTCAATCCATCTGTGTGACAAATATTTTTTTTTCCCAATGTGTCCCTTGTCCTTCAACATTTCAGTACCTATTGTCAGACAGGTACTTAAATTTTTCTTCTTTTAGGGTTTGACCTCCACATTTATTTTTTTTTTTTAAGATTTTATTTATTTGACAGAGAGAGAGAGATCACAAGCAGGTAGAGAGGCAGGCAGAGGTGGGGGGAAGCAGGATCCCCGCCAAGCAGAGAGCCTGATGCAGGGCTCGATCCCAGGACCCTGAGACCATGATCCGAGCCGAAGGCAGAGGCTTAACCCACTGAGCCACCCAGGTGCCCCTGACCTCCACATTTATAAGGATATTCTCTTTGCTTTGAAATACCAGTCTAATTTTATTCTTTCACTTATGGGAGAAATAGTTGTAGCCGAGCCAGGAGTGGTTTGTCTTTTTCTCACTTATTTGAAATACAGCATTTATTAGAGACTAAATTAGAATATCGATGGATATAATATCTGTGAATAATAATACTATCTTGGAAGAAATATATCTATGAATCTTCTATCCCCACGCTAATGCTATACTGTTGCTAATTACTATTCATAACAGGAGACTGTTTCAATAAACAGTCGTAAATTTCACTTGTTAACTATCACACAGCCACTAAATTACTGAATATTTTCAAAGACTCGTGACTATGAAAACTGTATGGAAAAATAAGTAAACCTGTGTAAAGTAATAAGGTAAAAGCTGAGTATGAAATTATATATACGATACTTTTAAGCAGTTGGAAATCATGCATATGAACAAGGACTAAAATTAATTTGAAGAAGTAAAAATGGTTAAATATGGGTGGTAGAAATTCAGTCGGTTATTTTTCCTTTTAAATTTCTTCTAGAGTTCTTGTATGTTCTTTTTTTTTAAAAGATTTTATTATTTGAGAGAGAGAGAGAGAGAACAAGCACAAATGGCGGGGGGAGGGGAGAGGGAGAAGCAGACTCCCCGCTGAGCATGGAGCCCGATGTAGGACTTGATCCCAGGACCCTGGGATCAGGACCTGAGCCAGAGGCAGACGTTTCACTGACTGAGCCACCCAGGCGTCCACTTGCATATTCTCTTAATTATAAAACATGTTTCCAACGCTCCCCAGCCATGAGAGGTTTTGTGCCAATTTTTGCCCCTTCACACAGTGGCTGCTGATCCATGCCTCAGGCTTCTTTTCTCTTCGTGGTTTCAGATAAAATCTACCTGGTCGACCTGAGTAACGAGCAAGCCCTGTCGCTCACCATCGAGCCACGGCCCGTTAAGCTTAGCCGCAAGTTTGTCCCCGGCTGCTTCGTGTGTCTGGAGTCCCGCACCTGCACCACCAACCTCACCCTGACGTCTGGCTCCAAACACAAGATCTCCTTCCTCTGTGATAACCTGACTCGCCTGTGGATGAATGCTGAGAAAACCATAAGTACGTCCCCCTGGGTTAGCATGATTCCCCTACTCGGGGCTGGGGCGACTCTCCCTGCTCCCCCATCTTCTTAGTGGGGTCTACTGGGTAGGCTGTAAATAGTACGATCAGAGATGCTCCCCACCTACTGCAGTGCAGAGTAAGCAAAGGGCAGGCAGCAGATGGTGAGGGGGAGACGTGCCCCTCCCCTACCGGGACCAGAGGCTCAGTGGGAATGGGCATCCTTCAGAAGTGCATTGCACTCCCAAGTTCGTGCTTGCGTCCTCTGCCCAGCCTTCCAGCATCTCTCCTGAGATCCTCTCCTCCGTGTAGCCTCCCCACCCTCCAACCCCCCAACCCCACACTCATTGTGCACTTGTCTCCTCTTGTTTGAGACTCAGAGTCTTGAGGTCAAGAATTGTGGCTTGTTCTGGTTTTTTGCTTTTTTTGTTTTTTTGGTGGGGTTTTTTTTTGTTTTTTGTTTTGTTTTGTTTTGTTTTGTTGGTCCCTTGAGCCCCTGGTAGTGCTGGACATGTATTAGTCAAGTACTAAATGTTTGATGAATGAAAGGCAGCAAAACTGCTAGTCCCCTTCCCACTGGGCTGCCGTGACCTCCAACATGGATGGCCTTAGAGTTTCTACAGATGCGACAGCTGAGGCCACAAGACGCGAGGCAGGCTGCCCACTAGGAAGTGGCAGAGCTGGGCTGTGAGCTGATACCTCCCCCAACCCCACCCCAGCTCTGACCGCTGCACAAAGCTACCTCTCCACAGTCAGGGACGCTGGGAAGCAGGGCGGAGGGAAAAAAACCTGTGCCCAGCCCATACTGAGCATCTGAGACTCAACCTCAGAAGAGAGGCTGATACACTTCATTTCCACCCTCAGTAGTCCCCAGAAGTTGGTCTGCCAATTCAGGCAGAGTAAGAACCTGAGAGGGCGAGAGGAGCAGCTAGAAAAGGAGTATCAGGGAGCCCGGAGTGGGGGACAGAGCAGGAAAGGAGAGACCAAAGGGAAAAGCAAGAAAGCCTGGGGCAGTCTCTACCTACAGCTGGGGAGGTCACACGCCAGGTCCCCTCCCCGCCTGGTACCACGAGCCCCTCTTTTCCAGGCTGCATGGACCCCCGGTACTGCCACAGGAGGTCCCAATCCCTCCAGGTGCCTGGGGACATCCTCCAGCTGCCTGTGCAGCTGCACGACTTCTCCTGGAAGCTACTGGTCCCCAAGAACAGGCTGAGCCTAGCGCTGGTACCCGCCCAGAAGCTCCAACAGCACACGCAGGAGAAGGTCTGCAACACGAGCTTTGGCTACCTGGTGGCCAGCGCCGTCCCGGGCCAGGACCTTTACTTCGGCTCCTTCTGCCCCGGAGGCTCCATCGAGCAGATCCAGGTGAAGCAGAACATCTCAGTGACCCTCCGCACTTTTGCCCCCAATGTTCAACGAGAGGCCGCCAGGCAGGGTCTGACCGTGTCCTTCATACCATACTTCAAAGGTAAGGAGGTCTCCCTCTCTCACCACATCCCCCTGACCATTTCTTGGTTGGGCATCCCTCTTATTTTGCTTCTGGGATCGTCTACCATTAAGTTGTCAGCTTGAAGAATTGGGAGATCTGGGTGGGCTGGTCCTCTCACCAGAAATCTGAAAGGTGGTGTGACCTCAGCTGGACTCCGCCATTCACCCAGTGTGGAAAATCCCGGGAGTTAGAAATAAGGCTCTGACCGTGGGAGGTGACCGTTGGCAGGCAGCAGAACAAATGATCAAATTCAAGCCTTTTTTGGAAGCAGGCAGGGGCTTAGAGGAGAGTTAAGTAAATATTCCTGACTCCTGGATGTTTAAGGTGGGAGCATAAAAATCCTTACCCAGGCATTTTTGTGAGTCGGCTTCGACAATTCGGAATGTGACGTGGAGTGCACAGAGGAAGGCAGGCTGGGGAGAGATGGGTCTCCAGAGCACCAGGGTCCTGTCCTCAGCACAGGGCACAGCCCCTCCCACAAGGCTAGTGTTTGATCTTCAGGGTGCTGGGCAGTGAGTGGGGTTTAAATCCCTTGCAGCAGTGAACTCTCGTGGTTGGTTTTCAAAGTCACAGTCACCATTACAAGTGGCTCAAAGTCAGAGACCATTTAAAAATTGACCAAGACTGGGGTGCCTGGGTGGCTCAGTTGTTAAGCATCTGTCTTTGGCTCAGGGCATGATCTCAGGGTCCTGGGTTTGAGCCCTGCATCAGGCTCCCAGCTCAGCGGGAAGCCTGCTTCTCCCTCTCCCACTCCCTCTGCTTGTGTTCCCTCTCTTGCTGCGTCTCTCTCTCTGTCAAATAAGTAAATAAATTCTTAAAAAAAAAAATTGACCAAGACTTCTATCTGAGGCTTACTTCATACTTTGTTCCCAGAGACCTGAGTGGGGAGGGAGAAGAATCTTTGGCCATAAGATTAAGGTCAGTCCAGGCTGCCTGATATTCCCACAGCTCCCTGAGAAACTCCTTTTGGGGAGACTTAGAGAATGAGATATACCCTCCTCAGTGCAGAATGTTGGAGTTTCATCTCACCTGAAGGTCAGCTGACGTGTCTGTCGGAGGCCTTCAGCTTAGCATTTCTACCATTCTTCCCAAAACCGGAAGTGGGTTGATCTCAGACATAGAAATCGCTCTGTACCTGTCCCACCGTGGAGCAGAGCGTAGGGTGAATCTTAGCGCGGAGGGTGTTTCTGAAAGGAAGCTTTTAGCGATAACCTACAGTTTGGCCAACTAGCCTGGGGTTTTGTTGTTGTTGTTTGGTTGGTTGGTTTTGTTCAAAAGACCTGAGCACCTCACCCGAGGCTCTAATCTTTGGGCTGACCAATAGTCACGGGCAATTTATATTTTAATTAATAGCAAAATTAAAAATTCAGCTCCTCAGTCATGTCGAGGACATTTCTGGTCTTCTACAAACACACGTGGTGATGGCTACGTGCTTGGATGGACAGTGCAGCTACAGGCACCCAGGAGATATTTTGGGTTGGGTTCCAGACCTCAATAAAGAAAGAGAAATGAGTTTTTTGGTTTCCCGGTGCCTATAAAAGTTCTATTTACACCATATTGTAGTCTGGTAAGTGTGCAATAGCACTGTCTAAAAAAGCAATGTACATGCCTTAATTTTAAAATTCTTTATTGCAGGGTTGCATGGCTCACTCACTTGGTAGAGTGTGCAACTCTTGATCTCGGGGTTGTAAGATCAAGCCCCACATTGGATGTAGAGGTTACTTAAAAATAAAGTCTTTTAAAGAAAGAAAAAATGCCTTCCTTACTAAAAAATGCTAACCATCATCTGAACTTTCAGCAAGTTACAATCACCAATCACAGATCACCATAACAAATACAATAATGAAAAAGTTTGAAATGTCACAAGAATCACCACAATATGACATAGATACACAAAGTGGCAAATGCTATTGGAAAGATGGTGCTATAAACTTGCTCAACGTAGGGTTGCCATAAATCTCCAATTTGGGGTGGGGGGGAGGCAGAATCAGCAAGCCTAGTAAAATGGGGTGAGCCTGTGTAGAACTTTTCTGTCATTGCAGAAAACTCTAGAAAAAGTCTAGACAGGTTAACATCAATTTTGATTCAGTGAAACATCTTGTGTGGATTCTCTCCCCTTTCCTGCAGAGGAAGGTATTTTCACAGTGACCCCAGACACAAAAGGCAAGGTCTACCTGAGGAGCCCTAACTGGGACCGGGGACTGCCATCCCTCACGTCCGTGTCTTGGAACATCAGTGTGCCCAGCAACCAGGTGGCCTGCCTGACCTTCCTCAAGGAGCGGACCGGCGTTGTCTGCCAGACGGGACGTGCGTTCATGATCATCCAGGAGCAACGGAGCAAGGCAGAGGAGATCTTCAGCCTGGAGGATGAGGTGCTCCCCAAGCCAAGCTTCCACCACCACAGCTTCTGGGTCAACATCTCCAACTGCAGCCCTGTGAGTGGCAAGCAGCTGGACCTGTTCTTCTGGGTGTCGCTTACCCCAAGGACTATGGGTAAGTGCCTGCACGGTCTTGTGGGAGGGTGGTGGTGGACAGCAAATTGGCAGCTGAAGGGTAGGGGGCAAGCCTTCGAGGCAAGTCAGAAAACATGACTGAGTGTCCATGTATCAGTCAGCATTTGCATCGGTCATGCCATATAACAAGCCACCCCAGAACTCAGGGCCTTAAAGACAGCCATTTCTTATTGCTTACACATTGGCTGGGTGATGCTGGTGTGAGCTGGGCTTATCCAGGTTCACTCACTCCTGCACCTGTGGGCAGCTGTGGGCGGCCAGAGGACTCTGCTGATCTTGGCCATGCACTCTCACACATATGGGCATAGCCACAATCTGCTGGAATAACCAGGTTCCTTGGCTTTCCTCCCCATGCTCCCTGTCACTCCAGCCTGGGCCTTGTTGTCATGGCAGAGGCAGAGATATCCAAGAGATTCTAGAGGAAGCACACAAGGTCTCTTGATGTTTGGGATAGGAACTCCCACCATCCCTTCTACAGAATTCTCTGGGCCTGCCAAAGAATCCAAGGGATGGACAGATAGACTCCCCTTTTGGTGGGAGGAGCTGCAGAGTCACATAGTATGGTTCGGGGAGAAATGGGGAGAACTAGGGCAATTTTATCATCCATCTATCACTGTCACTTACTATTAATCTCTCTCTGGCGTCGGGGAAGGCTCTTCACTCTGTTCATCTTATGCATCTTAGAGGGTAGATGGAAGTATCATAGAAGTATCATTAGGAATTCAAGTGTTGGGGATTCAAATGTGAGGACCTGGAAAGTGTGACACGGAACTTGGCACTGGCATTATTTCTTTTAAGATTTTATTTATTTATTTATTTGAGAGATAGTATGTGTGTGCGTGTGGGTGTGTGTGTGTGGTGTGTGCGTAAGCAGGGTGAAGGGCAGAGAGAGAGAGAGAATCTTAAGCAGACTCTGTGCTAAGAGTACAGAGCCCAATACAGGACTTTGTCTCACAACCCCACGATCATGACCTGAGCCAAAATCAAGAGTCAGACACTCAAGTACCTGAGCTACCCACACACCCCTTGGCGTTGGCATTTTTTACTGAGTCCAGGGAAACATGGGAATCCACAAGATGCCCTCGGTGGCAGGCCTTTTGCTCAGAGTTGCAGGATCTGCCCACGAGTCTCCAGTGAGGAAATGCCTGTGTGGCACAGCATTTGTGGTGGGGCCACATTTGCCTTTATTCCAAGGTAGTCACAGAGCATCCTGGAGTGTTGGAACCAGAAGGGACTGTGGAGGTCGCTTCTCCTGGCCCATTCCCTTCCTGGCGGTCAGAGAGGCTGTGTGTCCGCCCAAGGCCACACACCTGTTAACATCAAGAGAACTGATGTAAACCAGAAGCCATAAGTGAGAAGCTCTCCCATACTCTCAGGTTAGGTCCTGGATTTTCTGACTCTCTTACATCCATTTTCTGTCATTTAGTTCTACTTTTTTTTTTTTTTTTAGTTTTATTTCTTTATTTAAGCAATCTCTACACCCAATGTGAGGCTCAAACTCACGAGCCCAAGATCAACAGTCACATGCTCCATGGACTGAGCCAAATAGGTGCCCCATTTATTTCTATTTTGATTTCTCTCTTTTTTTGCTTTCTTGTTGAACAAGCAAGAATTTCTAAATCCTTGTTTGGTACAGGGCTCCCTGTCTGATTTATTTCCTCTGTCCTTTGTACAACCGTAGGAAAAGGACAGCACAGATAGAACAACCCTGACCCTAGCACCCTCACTTCTGACTTTGACTTCCCTCCTTCCCCCTACAGCCCTCTGCCCTGCTCTCCCATCTAGGCTGTGGCGCCTGGGGGGACACACCCCAGGGTAGGCCCCGAGTAGCCTTTGGAAGGGAGCCAGTAGGGCTCCCAGTTTGTTTTTGTTCTCTCTCACCACCTAACAAACAGCCCCAAGACTCGGTAGCTTAGACTGCAGACTTTGTTCGCAACTCCGTGGGTCAGGAATTTGGACAGATATTGCTCTTAGGTATGTGGGACTGCTGCCAGATGCCTCAGACAGCTAGAGGGTGCCAAGGGTGGGTCACCTGGGGACAGACACTCACAGCCTTGATACTTTCAGCTGGGTTCCTTGGTCCGTTGTCCTCATGGAGTATCCACATGGTTGGCTTGGGCTTCCTCACAAGATGGCAGCCTCAGACTTCTTACATGGTGACTGACTGGCTCTCCCTCGGACAAAAATTACAGGAAGTTGTCAGACCTCTAAAGGGCTCCAACACTGGCAAGTCGAGAAGAGTCAAGAAGAAGAGATATAGGCTCCTCTCGCTGTCAGGAGCAGCGTCTGTGTACGGGGAGGGAGGGAAGGGATGGCGGCCATCTCTGGAGACTTTTCTGCCCCAGTTCCTCACCCACCTGACCACCCCATGTCTCCTCATTCCTCCTCCTTGTGTCTCTGCTCACAGACCTGACTGTCGTCATCATCGCAGTCGTGGGAGGTGGCGCCTTACTGCTGTTTGCCCTCGGACTCATCATTTGCTTTGTGAAAAAGAAGTAGGTGGAATTTCTCAAACTGTCTTTGGCTGATCTGACACCTCCTTAGATCACCCAGACCAGAGCTGTCGTTAATTACTGACTTCTTTTCTGGCTTCCCATTCCTCTCCCAGGGATCGGTGTTGAATAATATTGCCAGATGTGAGTTATGCTTGGGAGGGGAGGGACAGAAGATGCAGACGGCGACATGTTAGCCTGCGGTTTTTACACAACTGTCTCAGCATGAGTCCCCTGGGAATCATTTACTGGACACTAGTCATTGGGGATGATCTTAGCAGGAAAATGCTCATGTCAGTCCCTCCAGCCCAGGTCTCTGAGCCTGCGTCCTCTGTCACTTGGAGAGCAAATGCATGCCACCTGAGCTGGTTCTCCTCTGGTTTCTTAAACTTTTTTGTGCTTGCTTATGGGACTCCAGACAGGCGCCAAAAAGCGAGTCCCGTGGGCGAGAGGAAGGAAGACCCAGTTACCTGACTCATCTCACCCTCCACCCCCTCAGGATGACAGCTGCTGTTTTATGACCAAAGCGTTGACCTTTTGAGACAGAATATGGGCTGCCACTAGATTTTATCAATTCTGCGCGTATTTCTGATTAAAGCCGTGAGGGAGAATGAAATTGTTTTCCTTAGCACGATTCAGCCTTGCAAGAAGCTGAAGATTTTTTTTTTTTTAACTGGGGCCGTGAGCAAACAACTAAAATTCCCAATCCACAGTGAGACTATCTAGAAACGTCTCCAGTGATAGGGAAGGGGCCACCTGTGGCAGATCCAGGGAAAAGCCTCTTCTCCGTGAAATGAGATTGTGTAAATCCACACAGGGGGAAAGGAGTTCTTTCATTTTACGGTTTCTCTAGGAAACTTTCTTGTCTGTGGTGGGGTCTCTGCCACCCAGATCAGAAAGCATGGTGTCCTCTTCAGGGGCAGAACTGGGTGAGAGGAGGGTCCAGCCCTTGCCTCCGTCTCTAAACTGCCCTGGTTCTGGCCTGAGGAGAACACTGGTGGAGACGATCAAGGCTCCGTGAAGCACAAAGGGAGAGGTGTCCATCTCAGGGTTTCAAGTGGAAACCTTTGGAACCCATCATCCTAGCCAGAGATCCAGTGTTACAAGCTGAATGTACTACATTATTTTTATCTCCGAAAAGGACAGGGAGCCTGTCCACAATTAGTGAGCTGTCAGTGCATTATAGGGTCCATTATGTTAATTGAGCTAATGTCCTCCATTTGAATCACCAGTCAGCTAAAAAGCCAGCGTCCCCTGCTTTTGGCTGGTGGAGATGGAGGGCGAAGCTTTGTTTTCCCCCATGGAGAGTGCTAATGCCCATCCACACTCAAGTCCCAAAGAACATTACGAAGCAAAGGTTAATGGCGTTGCTAGGAGCTCTGGCGGGCCCCAGCCAGAATGTTGTCTTCTTTTGAGCTCTGTCCCTTTGTGCAGGCTGTTCCTGGATCCCTCTGCTAATAGTGAGTCCCACTGTCCCCAACTCCAGCTAAAAACTAAGACACAGCCTTGCATCCCGAGTCTCCCTCTGTTCTATCATTTAGAATCCAGATGGTCAGAGCTTGTACCCATGCAAAAGAGGGATGAAGTATTAGCCACGGGAAAGACTGCATGCTAGAGGGTTGGCGGGGACATGACCACACCAGATGTGGTCGGCCTGGGCCACCATCCTTTCTCGGAGCAAAGACGGGTTGGTTGTCAGCTGTTCCCACCCCTGGATACCCTGCGTCCACTGAAGCAAATCCAAGTGCAGTGTTAAACTTGCCCTCTCTCAACCACGCTCTGCTCCCTGTTTCCACTGTGAAGACTGGAGACAGGGATGGTCCCTTCTAAATGCTCCCGCAAAGACGGTAGTTTGAGTTTCGAGGACTAAGGGGTTTGAGGGACCTGGGGACGCCATACGAGAACCCCAAAGGGCCTCAGTTCCAGTAGAGCTATGCAAATGGAGCACAGCTAGATCCTGCTCTTCCTGACTCTGTCTTGTTCCCCTTCTCTCGGTAGGAAAAAGAAGGAAAACAAAGGCCCGCCTGTAGGCATCTACAATGGCAACATCAACACCCAGATGCCAATGCAGCCAAAAAAGTTTCAGAAAGGTCGAAAGGACAGTGACTCCCATGTGTACGCTGTCATCGATGACACCATGGTGTATGGGCATCTCCTACAGGATTCCAACGGCTCCTTCCTGCAGCCAGAGGTGGACACCTACCGGCCCTTCCAGGGGCCCACGGGGGACTGCCCCCCCTCCCCACCCCTGGTATGCTCCAGGGCCCCAACTGCAAAGCTGACCACAGACGAGCCATCTGCCGGCTTCCGTGCTGAGTCTGACAGTGAACCATATACCTTCTCCCACCCCAACAACGGGAACACAGACATTCCCTTGCTGGACACCCATGAGCCAGAGGGGCCTGGGGAGTAACTTGGACCCATCCCGAAGACTTTGCCTAAAACAGGGGTCTCAAGCAGAAATCCTAAAGAGGAATTACATGGAAGGAACAGCAGGAGTTTCTTCAGGATGCCACTGACCTCCGAGTCCCAAGTGGACTCACTCCAACGATGGGATGTTGAAAGTGATGGATTCCAACCCGGATACAATCGTCACAGTCCATGTCCTTCTAAACTCGGGTTGAGTTGTAAACCAGCCCATAATGAGAGGGGAGAGCTGTGAGTTGCCAAGCACGAGGTTGTCAACGAGGTCTGGACTTGGATTTGGATTTGGACCTCTTCAGGGCAACAATTCCAATCCCTCGGAGCCCATCCAAGGTCCCTGCTCCCACTGGAGCGCCCTGGATGGAAATGACAGTGTGCCTTATTATTATTATTATTTATTTGGTGGTCCCGTATATTTAAGAAGCCAAATGCAAAACCACGTAGCTCTTTTGACCTGACACGGTGACAGCTCACGCGAGCTGGTTGGATGGCTGGGTTTTAACTTCCACCAACCACTAGATAAACAGGTGCCTGTCCCCTGGAAAGTGGGAATGATTTGCTATGGGTCCAGCCAAAAGAGGGTGTGTCTGTTTGAGGGCTCTGAGAAGCGACTTCCTGGTTCTCTTGCTCTGCCTGTGGTTACCCCACCGCACGGATTTATCTCGAGTCCTAGAAGTAAGAAAAATGTCCTTGAATTGCTGTGTGTGTGGCTGTCCCCTCTCCAGCCATGCTTTGGCATTAAAAAAGAGGAACTTAGAGAGTATTTTCAACCTCTAGCAATGTCTAAAAATACACCAGAGAATGGCCACCCTATTCACTCCTTGTTGCTACTGTAACCAATTACCTCAAACACGGTGGCTTAAAACAACTTAGATTTCTTATCTAAAGTTCTGGAGACCAGAGGGGCAAAGTGGGTCCCACTGGGCTAAAATCAGGGAGTCAGCGGAACTGCCTTCCTTCTGGAGGTTCGAGGGGAGAATCGGTTTCCTTGCCTTTTCGAGCTTTTAGAGACTGCTCTTTGGAGCTTTTAGAGACACTCCAGGCCTCCGATGGCTGGTCACACAATGTCACTCGTGCTGACACAGTCACACTGAGGCCCCTCCTTCTTTGCCTTCTATGGACCTTTCACTTATAAAGCCCTCCCACCCAGATAATCCAGGAAGATCTCCCCATCTCAAGATCGGTAATTTAATCACACTGACAAGACCCTTTTGTCACCTAAGGTAACATATCCTCAGGTTCTGGGGGATTAGGACATGGACGTCTTTGGGAACCTATGATTTTGCCTATTCCACCGTCCTGCTGCAAGAGAGAGAGACTGCAAAATGACTCAGCCCGCAGGTGTGTGTTTTGTTTGGTCTGCAGAATCTTTTTGAAGAATTCGTCCCCAACATTTAAAATCATGCAATTTTTTGCATAAAAATCCAGATCAGGAGATCTGGCCATTGCTAAGGCTCACACTCACTTGACAGCAGCAGGTGGGGCTCCTGGTTCCCCCGGTTCGCCCCAGTCCTCACCACTCCCTCTCGCCTCCCTCACTGATGCTGAGTGTGGCTACTGATCACTGCCCCCGCCACCCCCCACCCCGGGGTGGTTGATTTGTTCATAATGAAATAGGAAGTTTGGGCTCCTTATGTGCCTCTTATCACAGGAGAAGACCGGCGTCGAGGCTGGTGTGTTTCAGAAAAGTGTTTTCTCATACGTGGCCCGCATCCCTCTTTTATACTAATGACCAGCCCAGCGCCAAGGAAAGGGAGCATTTGCTTCTGTGGGCCCTGCTCTCATCCACGAGGAGAGGGATCGTGTTCCGGCTTGTCCAACACGGTCCAAAGGTCAATGTTTCAGTGGCTAAACCTCCTTTAGAAAATAAATGTGCCACATGGTGTTCAGTGAATTCACCTTGGAGACGCACTGCCCGGACTTGCTTGCCTGTGCTACTTCGCTTCCAAGAAAAGGAGTTTTGCAATCTCTTAAATGGCGTGTGTTCCAAGGCCTCTCGAACTCTTTCCAGAAGGAAGAGTTTGTTGTTTGGCTGACACCCTGGGTGCGGCCTCTGGCACCTTTCCCTTTTAAAAGGCGGGCTCCTGCCCAGTTACCCTCAGCCTCTTGACATTGCCCCCCACCCCCACAAGGAGGGCTGGGGCTTCCTCCCTCCAACCGACATTGGAAACGTGACCTTGGTCAAGGCTAGAGGACTGGTTTGTGAAGCTCTTCAATGCTTAACTGGGAATAATTTATTTCGTTGTAGATACTTTTTAGGTACCATTTTATTCATTTCCTACACTTTTTTAAATAAACAAATGTACAGGAAAGAAAAATGGGCATTGAGTTGTTTAAATGCTTTGGCTATTTGTCCCCTGGTTCAGCTGAGGCCCCAGTTTATCACAACAGGCTCAGCAGGGGCTCAGCTGACATTGTCTTTTCTGGGTGTTTATGGTACCAGATGCCGGGCTTTGGGCTTCCAGTGGGTAACTCAGGGGCCAGAGCCTGTTCTGTTCTGCCCTTGTTGAGACTCCGTGAGCCTCTCTGTGTGACCCCTCCTGACACCCACCTAGAGGTCTTGGGCCACCCTTGCCATTGACTGAAATGGAGCCCTAAGTCCCGTGCAGGTCACCAACCACCAGAACAGAAGCAAAGGGAGGCTGGGGGGAGAGGCTAGCTCCAATGGGTCCCCCACCATTAACCTTGCCCTTGGAGAAGAGACCCAGTTGTACTGAGGAGACAGGATATTGTTGCATAACAAACACCCCACACTTTAGTAACTTAGGAATGATATTTATTTTGCTCGAAAATCAGAGCAGAACTCATCAGGAATGGCTTACCTCCCTGGGCAACTCAACTAGATTCTCCTTTCAAGATGGTGGCATCACACAGCTGGCGAGTCTACTAGCCACCAACCAGGAGCTTGGATTCCTCCTCCCTTGGACCATCCTCCAGGACTTTAGGGGCTTTTTCACAATGCAGTGGCTGTGTTCCAAGAGAGTGTTCTCAGAGCAGAAGCCGGCATGGCGTCGCTTCCATCCTAGTCTCTGGGCACATTCATCACAGAGCCCGCCAACTTTTAAGGGGAGGAAGAAAAGACCCCGCGTCTCAGTGGGAGAGGGGTCAAAGAGTTTGCCGCCATCTGCCTGAGTGGGGCTGGGGGGGATCGGAGCCAAGTGTCTAAGCCCCTGGATGGCACTAACCAACACTTTGTCTTCTTGATCACCACATTCACATCTGGGCCACTTCCAACCTCTGTGGCTACCCTTTCTCCTGGACTGCAAGATTCAGTCTTTGGGCTTCTGGCCTTTTCTCTCAGCATATTGCCTCTTGGGGGTTCTAACTGTGTCCTCTATTCTAGGATGAGATCGTCCCCAAACCCTAGCTGATACCTCCCTGGGCGCCAGACCCACATCTTCAGCAGCCTGCTGGACTCATCAGCTCACATGTCCCCGTGTGCCCCAAACCTGACCCCTCCAGAGGCAGAGTCATTCTTTCCTCATCCTCTTGCACTAAACCTTTAATGTGAGTTCATTTCCTGACTCTGCCCCTACTAGCTGGGTGGCCTTGAGTTGGGTTCTGTTTCTCAAATGTCTACACAAGACTAAATCATCCAAAGTCATGTCCATCTCCAAAATGCTTGGACTATTCCAGTCCTACCCAGGCCCAGATATTAGATCAAACTTTGGTTGGCCCCTGTCACTCACCTTGATCGCTTTAGCTCCTTCTTCTTGACCCTCCCACTCCCTCCTGCCATACTTCATCATGTAATTCCCTTGTGACATCTGTGCCTCCAGGTTTGTCCCTTGGAATAAAGTCCTAGATCTCCTGCTGCAGTTTGGGCACCTACAGTTTCCCACCCAGTCCTCCTGAGCTCTCCGGACCTCTTCCTCCCTTGAACCCATGACCTCAGAGCTCCATCCCAATGGTACTCAAAACCTTCAGGGGGACATCATGGGCACTCCTGCCCGATTATTGGCTCATGCCACTGTTCCCGGACAACCCTCCACCAGAAGTTGCGCTACCTACCCCCCCTTCCCTATGAAAATCCTTCCAGCATTTCAGAAATTCCTACCTACCACTTCCTCCAAGAAGTCCTCCAGCCCCACCAAGCTCTTCCTCTAACTGGCAGTCATCCTTAGGTTGCCTGATACTTGGCACTGAGGTACATCAGTTTGATTAGCTGGAAGTCTGTATTCGCCTGCGTCTTGCTCAGCACGGTTGTACTTCTCACGGAGGTAGGAGTCCATGTTTTTGCACTTGGTTCACCCTCCTCACGCTGCCCAGCACAGCAGGTGCCCAGCAGTAACATCTGCTACGTTCACGATCAGAATAGAGACATAACCGTACTCCAGCGGGGACATCAGGCAGGTATCCTACAGAAGACAGCCAGACGGAGGGAAGGAATTTGATGCCAGCCAAATACTGTATGCTAGAAGCTTCCAAGCCTTCTCTTGCGGCAGCCTCTGATGATTGCAGGGGCAATGTTCCATCTCCAGGGAGAGACGGTGAGATGGAGTCACTTGCGCAAGGACGCAAACACGTGAGAGGCTGGAAGGCAAATGTATAGCCTTTCTGCCTGCTCTGTGGCTCCTTTCAGTCCCGGGGGCACGGCTCCTGGGATCCGGGGATGAGGTAAGGGGCCTCCAAAGTGGCTCAGGGCTCCCATGGGATCCTTTCTTCCCTTCTTCCCTGCCGTCTTTTCTCCTTCCTTGAGGAGGCCATGAACTTTGGGGGAAGCAGCCTCAGGGACACTGCCCCCACCCATAGGCTCTCTCTGGGCTTAGAGTCGACAGCTCCTCCCCAGGTCAGGGGTGCCTGGGAATCTGGTGTTAGAGCCACAGAGCACAGCACCTGCAGCCCTCCAAATCCTGCCAAATCCAGCTCCCCTACACTCAGCCCTGCCGCCAGCCACACCTGCTACGTGGTTTCCAAGATTGCCGCCAGAAAGCACCAGACAGAGGTCCCTCCGCCTGAGCTTTACTCCAGAGGGAAGCAAGCAATTCCCTATCCTAGGACTCACTCTTCTCTGTTCGGGGGTTCATGGGGCTGCTTTTTGGCTTTAAAAGTGCTTTTGAGGGGATGCCTGGGTTGCTCAGTCGGTTAAGCATCTGTCTTCAGCTCAGGTCATGCTGGGATCCAGCCCCCCATCAGGCTCCCTGCTCAGCAGGGAGCATGCTTCTCCCACTGCCCCTTCCCCCTGCTTGTGCTCTCCCCCCAGCCTCACTCAAATTAACAAAATCTTTAAAAATAATAATAAAATAAAATAGAATCTTTAAAAATTAAAAAAAAAAAAGGTGCTTATGAGAAAACAGGAAGACACGAAACTCAATCTAACCTCCCAACTCCCTCCTTTTCTCTGGCCTCTTAAGACCCTGTCGCTGATCCACAAGCCGCAGAGCTGAGCCCCTGCAGCCTCTTGGCCAAACTTTGATGGAGGTAAATTACCTGGAGCTAGACTGTGGTCATTTCAGACCCAGATAACAAATAGGACTAGAAAAAGATTTGCTGTAAAGTAACCTAAGGACATAGAAAGAGAGAAGATCCAGATTGGATGCCAGGAAAGATCCCCCGCTCCCCACTCCCTCCCCCGCCCCCCATCCCTCAGCCCAACCCAGCCCAGCCCAGCAGCAGCAGCAGCAGCAGCAAACATTCTAGTCTTGGCTCAGCCCCTAGAACCCACTACTGTTTTCAAACCTTGGACCACCCAGCACCCCTTCTCAGACCCTAGCGACAGCTTCACGGGTGTGCCCCCTTGCAGCCACATGGGCCACACGCTCAGGAGGGCCATTGCCTAGCTCTGTGCTCCCCTGGTGCCGGTTTGAGATTCTCAATAATTGTCTAACATTTATATCCCCATTTTTATTTTGCACCAGACCCTGCAAATGAGTTAACCTTCGCTGCCTGGAGGTCAGGGCTGTTATCAGAGGATGAAGCTGGCTTGGAGAGATTCAGAAACTCACTAGGGGGTCCACAGCTAAGTGACAGAACCAAGATTTGAGTCCTGGGGTATCTGAAGCTCTAGCCCCCTTTCTTCTAGGATTCTGGTCTTCGCTCACTCACGCGTCATCCTCTCCGCTGCACCTGACTTCTGAAACTCTACCGAAGGGGGTCTCTGTACCCCTCACTTATTAACTGTTTAAAACATGTAACGATTAGGCTGATAATCTGAAAAGAGAACATCTATAACAGGTCACAGGATAGGCTAGAGATCCATTCTGTCCAATACAGTAGCCACTAGCCACGTGTGGCTTCTTAAATTTTAACATTCAATTGATTTTAATTAAATGGGGTACTAATTAATACATTAGGGTTTCCTTTTTCAAATGAAGGGTACACGGTTGTGTGTGGAGGCGATGCTAGGGTCTGAGGGTGGGAGGATTAGGGAAAGGGATATGGAGTGTCACACCTGGCGTGAATGTGCCCCTAAGGGTGTTTGGTGTTTGTATGAATAAGGTACATATGGGCATCTTGTTTTGTTTGAACTGAGTTTCACTCCGCCTACAGTGCTTCGGCCCCTCCCACGGTGTAGTTTCTACAGCAGGCACATGTTCAAGTGCTCAGTATGGGACTGCACAGGTGGACAACATTTTCATCATCATGGAAAATTCTGCTGCACGGCACTAATGCAGCGTGTGTGTGTGTGTGTGTTAGTTATACAGCACCACGTTCCACGAACTGGATTTTTGCTTACTATGTATCGAGAATGCTTCAGAAGTGTTTCTATGGCTGGTTTGATGAGCAATGAACACCATCTCTCACTCTCTCCCCAGTATTTTTTTTCTCATGGCTGTGATGGCCTTGGGCTTGCTGGTTTTCCTCCTTCCGCTCTAGTTTTCTCTTCAGCCCTCTTTACTGGCTACACCTTGCCTCCTCATCTCTGAAGAGCAGAGGGGTCCGTGGTTCAGGGTTCAGATCCCTTTTTTCCTCCACACTCACTCACTCGGTGACCTCCCCCAGACACTGAATACCGTCTACATCCTGATGGCTCCCAGGACGGACCTCTCCCCTGAATTCCGACTTCTGTGCCCATCTCTGCTCAACATCTCCACTTGGCATCTAATGGGCATTTCAAATTCAAAACATCCAAAACCGGGGTGCCTGGCTGGATCAGTCTATAGAGTGTACAGCTCTTGATCTCAGGGTTGTGAGTTTGAGCCCCACGTTGGGTGTAGAGATTACTTTCAAAAAAATTTCTTTTTAAGATTTTATTTATTCACTTGTCAGGGAGAGAGAGAGAGAGTAAGAACAAGCAGGGGGAACGGCAGGCAGAGGGAGAAGCAGGCTCCCCGCCAAGCACGGAGCCCAATGCGGGATGCGATCCCAGGACCCCAGGATCACAACCTGGGCTGAAGGCAGATGCTCAACTGACTGAGCCACCCCAGTGTTCCCCCAAAAAAAAATCTTAAAAAAAAAACAGACACCCAAAATTGACCTGCGCTATCCCCCCTCCAAATCTGCTCCTCTCACTGAGGATGAGGGTGGAGGAAACAGTTTGCTCCAATCAGTTGATGGCACCACCCTCCCTCCAGTTGCTGAGAGTCCCCCTCAACTCTCTTACGTGTATGTGGTCCACCGGTAATCCTTTTTCTATTTTAAGTAAACTCTACCCCTAATGTGAGACTTGAATTCATCCCCTTGAGATCAAGAGTTGCATGTTCTACTGACCATGCCAGCCCAACTGGGCTACCAGGATTTTTTTTTTCTAAAGATTCTATTTATTTGTCAGAGATTGAGAAAGAGAGAGAGAGAGAGCACAAGCAGGGGGAGCAGCAGGCAGCGGGAGAAACAGACTTGGGACTCGATCCCAGGACCCCAGGATCATGACCTGAGCAGAAGGCAGATGTCCAACCAACTGAGCCACCCAGGCGTCCCGGCCAACGGTAATTGTAATGGCTCTCCCTAGTATCCAGGATCCCCCACCCTCCTACCTCCCCTGCTTTCACTGGGGCCCAAGCCACCACCATCGCTCCCCTCGATGATTCTGTCACCTTCTCATCAGTCTCTGAGTCTCCACTTTGGCCCTCTGCTGCCTCGTCTCAACCCCGTAACCACAGTGGTTCTGTTCCACTACAAGGCAGATCTCATGTCTCCCCTGCTCAGAACCCTCCGTGTCACCCCATCTCATTCAGAGTAGAAGCCAAAACCCCTCCTACTGCCCGTGAGGACCTGCGGGACCTGGCCCCATCACTTCTTGAACATCAGCTCTTAATACCTTCCCCCTCAGTCACCCCACTCCACACATGCCAAGCCCGTGTTAATTCTGGAAAATTCTGGCCTCACAGCTTTTGTGCTTATTGTTCTTTCCAACTAGAATGCTCTTCCACCAGAAATCCCTCTGCCATTTCCCTTACTTCCTTTAGGTCTTTATACAAACGGCACCTCAGTCACTACCTTAGTCAAATCCCATGGGGTCTATGGCTACACTCTAAAATGTCAAGGCTTCCCCCAACCTCCACACTTCATACCTGCTCCCCTATTTACTCCTTAGTCATTGTTTCTATCTAACAAACTATATGTTTTATTTCCTTATCTTGTTTATTGTTGCTCTTCCAGCTAAATTATAAGCTTCATGGGACTCCTGGGTGACTCAGTTGGTTAAGCATCTGATTCTCAGTTTAGGTCTTGATCTCACGGTTGTGAGTTCAATCCCTACATTGGGCTTAAAAAAAAAAAAATTACAAGCTTCATGAGGCAGAAACTGTTAGTATGCTTTACTCTTCCTCAACCCTAGTACTGGAACAGTATCTAGCACAGGATAGGTTCAAGTTCATACAACAAAAAACAATACCCTCAACAAGACAAAGGCCTATTTTCTTCCATAGAGGACATCCTCCATCTTTCTCCTTCACCATCCTGGCTGTGGCTTCTAATCATCAAGTTTGCTTCATGGTCTCATTATGGCTGCTGGAGTTCCAGAAACCGCATATACATTCCAGGTAGGAAACAGAGAGATGGGGAGTAAACAACTTTCCTGGGAGCTCCGCTTAACTTTTTATTATATCTCACCTCTCTCTTCAAAGATGACTGGGAAATTAGCTAGGCACATTGATGACTCTGGCAATGTAGAGGTCTGTTATAGGGGAGAAATGAGAAAATAGATACTCGTTAGGCCACTTGGCAACTTTGCTTCGGTTCTGGTTTTTTATGTATTTGTTTGTTTATATTTGAATATGGTTGTAAATCTCTCAAAAACAGGCCGTGTTTGCTTCCGGCGTAATGTAACAGTCACATCTGACCATTGGCTAGATTCTCCTCACTCAGACATTTATGCATACAGCTCATTTCTTTTCTGTTTCTTGCCGTAGCAATTTAAGAACCTTTAAAGAGACTTCCCCCTAGCCTATCCCTTTCCTTAGCTGATTAGAGACCACACTAAAAGTCACGGTGAGTTCTAAATAGTTTTATCCTGTCCTTATGGACCAGAGAAATGCCTCCATTAAAAATATTGTGTCGGGGGGGACGCCTGGGTGGCTCAGTTGGTTAAGCGGCTGCCTTCGGCTCAGGTCATGATCCCAGCGTCCTGGGATCGAGTCCCACATCGGGCTCCTTGCTCCGCAGGGAGCCTGCTTCTCCCTCTGCCACTCTGTCTGCCTGTGCTTGCTCTCTCTCTCTCTGACAAATTAAAAAAAAAAAAAAAAAAAAAAATATTGTGTCGGGGCACCTGGGTGGCTCAGTGGATTAAAGCCTCTGCCTTGGGCTCAGGTCATGATCCCAGGGTCCTGGGATCAAGCCCTGTGTCTGGCTCTCCTCTCAGCGGGAAGCCTGCTTCCCCCTCTCTCTGCCTGCCTCTGCCTATTTGTGATCTCTGTCAAATTAAAAAAAATAAAAATTAAAAATTAAAAAAAAATATTGTGTCATTTGGCATTTAAAATTTTTTTCAAAAATGAAAATGAGCTTTTTTTTGGCAGGCTTCAATAGAGGGCTATCATGTAATACAAATACAGCCCATTGTAACACTGTAGAAAGATCTTGAATCTAACTGTAAATGATGATGTTTGGTTCTATTTGTTTTGTTTCCATGATAGGCATTAACTAACCTCAAAGTACAATTAGCCACTAAAGTCTATGCATAGGACATAGAGCAATGGTCACCAAGGAGGCCCAAGTGAGCTGAGCTTGACAATGAACAAGCTAATTGGGGCTGTTCATCCATTTGGAAACTTTCATCATATTATAGTTCATTTTTATTTTCCCTGATTCTAAGCAGGGTCTGAGTCTGTTGAAACTCAAAGCCTCTGAAAGCCTTATTTGGGTACAATATTTGCCCTTGTGGCCTCAATGGAAAAGAAAACCTTCTGGATGTTTTCTGCCCTGATCCAGCTAATGTCCCATTCCAGGGCCCAGGGTGTCTCAGTGTGATTTCTGGAACCTGTGTCCAAATTGCCCAGAGTCCTTAAATCAAATGCAAATTCCCAGGCTCCTATATAACTACACAGTCAGGATCTCTGGGACTGGAGTTCTGACATTTTCAACCAGCTTCCCAGTCTTTGGCCAACTGACCAAGACTTTTCTTCAGAAAGGAGACTCAGATGAGGATACTGGGGCTCACTTTCTAGTCCACCTGTGCCACTGTCTGCTGCTCTTTGAGAGGCCTTGGAGGACCATTTGGGGAGTGGGCTGGTCTTTGAGGGAGTCACTGCTGCTAGAGCCCATCACTGAAGAGTGCTCCAGCAGCAAACCCATTGAAGAGACCACAGACCACTCGTCGACCATGTGTCAAGGTGATGAGGAAGATCTATCAATTTGTGTACATGGGTATGTATATTAAACCCAACCTATCTTGTTTTTGGGAAACATTTGTCCTCAGGTTGACAAAGACCTCAGAATTACTGAGAGGCAACTCTGAAGTCTAGCCATGTAATCCAAGCAAGCAACTTAGCCCTTCTGAGCCAAGATATCCTCAACTATAAAATATGAATCCTGATACCAACTTAATAAGGTGATTGCGAGGGTGGAAGAGGTGATGTATGTGACAATGTCTGAATTTAGTAGCCACTCTTCCTTAAATCTGCACTGAAAAGGAAAACTGTGCCAACAGTTGGCTTATTTTGGCTTGGTCTCATCTTCAGCAAGCTGGTTGCCTTTTCCTGTGAGTTGACAGTTCTCTAGCTAACTGTGTCAAATTTGACGATACTGTTCTCCTCATCCTCTCCAAACTCATTTAGCTGTCAGCTCCAGCAAGTTGTCGTGTGATCCTACAGCTTTTGTGCAGCCCTAGAAAGAGAAGTTCCTGGAAGAAGCATCACAGCATGAGCTGTGGGGGCTCAACAGCCAGGCAAGAGGAAATTGCAGGGTTTCATTTTGTGACACAAGAGCAGTGAGATGAGATATTTGCCTGCCTGTGTCTGAGGCAGCCCTGGGCATTTGGACCTGCCTGCCCAGGGCACCAAGGTCAGAAACAGACCCCAGTGGGGACATGTGGGTGGAAGGAAAGCAGCACTCACAGCTCTGTGGCTTTGCAGTAACCATAGCAACCATCCAATCTTTTCTCCCTGCTCCATCTCACTCCCCAAAGGACACCAATCCTCAATGACGAGGGGATGGACGAACAACACCATTCTTTTAAAGATGATGCTGGGAAGGAAACATTTTTCTCTATCCTCCAAGTTTCTTCTACCTGGTCTAAGAATTAAATTGATATGAGGCTGATTCACAGGAGAAAATCTAATTTAAACTTGCACATATGGGGAATCCACATACACATGAGTTTCCAAAGACAGTCAGGCAAAATGAGGTTTATATGTCATCCTGAACTAAAGGGGGTGGGAGTAGGAGTGTGGGACTTCAAAGGGAAGGAAATTCTCAGGAAGATGAAAAAGTAAATGTTTGGTAAACAAATGTTTGCTGGGGAAACAATGGACATCAGGAGGAATTTTAACAGAGAGACTTGCTAAATCCCTCCCTGTCCACCACCCTGGTTCCCATTAACATGCAGTGATTTAATGTATCCCTTGTCTAAGAACAGGTTCTTGATCTAAATTCTTTCAGACAGTTAGGGGGAAGATCGAAGTTTCTTCCCCAGTCTTTGGGTCTTGATTAGTTTGCAACTTGCTTTGAACCCCTACAATGGTCAGAAACCACATCAATTTTTCTCCAATGTGGAGTTCAGTCTGTACCTCTGAATAGTCTTTAAGCATCTGAGAAATTTTAAAAGCAGTTTCTTTAAAAATCTTCTTAAATAGGAGCTGTGAAGTGTTTGCCTTCATAGAAGGAAACTGTGGGACTGGGATTCTTCTCACCGCAATACCCTTGTGTAAGTTTTGAATTTGAACCTTGAGAATGCACCTCTAATTTTAAACCACAATAAAATGGGGGCACCTGGCTAGTTCAGTCAGAAGATCATGCTGCTCTTGATCTCGAGGTCGTAAGTTTGAATCCCGAGGTCGTAAGTTAGAATCCCGTGTTGGGTATGGAGATTATTTAAATGAGTAAATTAAAACTTTTTTTTAAATAATAAATAAATAAATAAATAAACAAACAAATTACAATAAAATGAAAATTTCCTTTTTAAAACATTTTAAAACTTGGGGCACCTCGCTGGCTGGGTTGGAAGAAGATGTGACTTGTAATCTCTGGGTCATGGGTTCATACCCCATGTTGGGGGTAGAGATTACTTAAATAAATAAATTTTAAATATATAAATATTTAAAATTTGTTAAAACTCAGGATTCTGTGGCAGTTAAATGTCTCAAAAGAGTATTACAGTCCTGCAAGCCTCTATTAAGTCCATCATTTAAGACTTTGAGCCTCCCTTCCCCACTCCCCACCCCCAGGTCCTCAAACCGGTTTAGCCAGATTCCACCCCCTTCTGGTCAGAGATCCCAGGTTACTCCAAGAGAGGCTACTGGCTGGAAAAAACTAGAAGGTGTAGCAGCAGAAACGCTGCTCACACCCTGCCGGAAGCTTCTTCTACACACCTCCAGTGACTCAGAACTCCATTCTCAACACACTCCTCAACTGATGATCCTCCCAAGCCAAGATGTCTCCAGGGTGCTGACAACCAGCCCTAGGAGGAGGGCTGTGGGTCTCCCCCTTGGAAAGAGGAGTCCCAGCACCAGCTACTGAAGTGACTTCAAAGCCCTTCATCTGTTCTTCCTGTGGCCCAAGACATTCAGATCTGACCTCTCAAAGACCCAGGCTGGAGGGACTAAAATCTGTCGGAACCCAACCTTGGGACTAGGGCTGCCAGGGGGTCAGGCTGCTCCTCGGAGCTCAGGGAAAGCAGCCTGCCATATGGGAAGGGCTACTCAGAAATTCGTTTTGTGACTGCTCTGTAATTTTAGGAAAGCCTATGTTTTTAGCCAAAATCCAAGTCCACAGGCCTGGGGGAGAGAATCAAAGAGCCACTTGCTCAGCCTCAGACTTGCACTCAGTGTGTACTTTGAACCCTGGGTGGGCTCCATGGGGCTCAGGAGACTAGTAGGGACCAGTTCCATTCTTGATCCCTTCCTTTTCAAGAGACACTAATTGCTTGGTTGCCAGCCACCCACAGTGTTGCCTGGGCTCGTTTGCAGGCTGAACACCATCAGGATCATGGGACATCCCACCAGGCTAAGTCTCCTCCCACTATCACCCCCATCTTGCCCCTGATCCCTGCAACCACCCGGGAGGCCCAGCCTGCAAGCTGTCATGGGCCTTTGATCTTGACTAATGACACCTTCTCTTTTGATGTGCAAAGTACCCTCACAAACATCACTTCAGCTTTATTCCACGTGCAGCACTGGGTGCCTGGCTCTTAACAGCTCAATAAACTCTGAATTGGTTCTTAATAACCACCCTGCTGAGTCCTGGAGGGCTAACTGCCTTCTTCCTCTTCTTTCTTTTTTTAAGTTTAAATGAAGAAATACAAAGAATGTGTCACTTTAACCTAAAAAGAAAGTGACAGACCTAGGGGTGGACTCCAGTCTCCTGTTTAGGGAGGCACAAGGGAGGGTCCTCCAAGACACCAGGTGGCACTCTAAAATGCATCTATGTTCACAACAACATGGATGGACCTAGAAGGTACGATGCTAAGTGAAATAAGTCAGAGAAAGACAAATACCACAGGAGTTCACTTATAGGTGGAATCTTAAAAACAAAACAAATGGGGGAAAAAATAGAAATACCTTCATAAATAGAACAAACTAGTGGTTGCCAGTTTGGTTGCCAGAGGGGAGGTCGGTGGGGGAAGGGGGTTGGCAAAAGAGGTAGAGGGAATGAAGAGGTACAAACTAACATTTATAAAATGAATAAGTCACAGGGATAGAAAATACAGCATAGGGAATATAGTCAATAATGATGTGGGGAGGTGCCCCTGGGTGGCTCAGTGGGTTAAGCCTCTGCCTTTGGCTCAGGTCATGATCTCGGGGTCCTGGGATCGAGCCCCACATTGGGCTCTCTGCTCAGCAGGGGGCCTGCTTCCCCCACCCCCTCTGCCTGTCTCTCTGCCTACTTGTGATCTCTGTCTGTCAAATTAAAAAAAAAAAAAAATACAAAGAAAAAAATGATGTGGGGAACAAGGGCAGCAGGAAATGTAGATAAAATTAAACCTCCTTATGACCTACAGTCCACTGACAAATACTTGAGGCAGGCAAAGTATAACATTGATTCAGGAAACTCCCAACTGTCTTCTGTTAGTGCCTTGCCAGAGGGAAAAGCAACCTGAGTTTGACAATAGCCAGGCCACTGTGAGTCTTCTTTATCAGATGAAAGTCCTTCTGGAAACTTCTCTCTTCTTTTACTTCCCCCAACTCCATAGTATATAATCAATTGCTTCTCACAATCCCAGAGCAGCTCTTTCTACCCATGGGTCCTATCCTTGTGCTTTAATAAAACCACCTTTTGGCGGCGGGCGGGTCGGGGGGGGGTGGGGGTGGGCACCTGGATGGCTCAGTTGGTTAAGCATCTTCCTTCAACTCAGATCATGCTCCCAGGACCCTGGGATTGAGCCCGGGGTGGGGGGGGGGTGGCAGGGGGGAGTCCCTGCTCAGCAGGGAGTCTGCTTCTCCCTCTCCTCCCCTGCTTGCGCTCTCTCTTGCTATCTCTGTTTCTCTCCAATAAATAAAATCTTTTTTTTTTAAGATTTTACTTATTTATTTGTCAGAGAGAGTGAGCACAGGCAGACAGAGAGGCAGGCAGAGGCAGAGGGAGAAGCAAGCTCCCTCCTGAGCAAGGAGCCAGATGTGGGACTCGATTCCAGGACCCTGGGATCATGACCTGAGCCGAAGGCAGCCGCTTAACCAACTGAACCACCTAGCATCCCTCCAATAAATAAAATCTTAAAAACAAAACCAAAAACCCCTTTGTGCACCAAAGAGGTCTCAAGAATTCTTTCTTGGCCATGGACTCCAAACCCCACCACTTCAAACCACATCAAATAACTTTGTAGTAACTTTGTGCAGTGACTGCACTTCCCAAGGTGAGTGTCTGAAACTCATACAATATTAATATTGCAGGTCAACCATAATTTGATTTTTTTAAATGTATTTGTAAAAGTTTTTAGTGGCTGTTGATGTCTTCACTCAGTATTTTGATGCTCCAAACGACATAGACCTGCAGGGCTTTAGGGCAGGTCTTCTCAGGGACCTTTGGCATAGGGATTACGATGACTCAGGATCGGCCTATTTCCCTTCTTTTTCTTAGATATCTTTCTACAAATGAAGTCACTGTAAGGACCTATTTTATATTTTTATTTTAGCCAGAGGCTTCCATTGAGGTTAAACAATAACTTTGTTGTTTAACCCTTAAACTGTCCCTGCTCCCCTTCCCCCAGGGGACTTAAAAACAAGTCCTGGAAACCAGTTCCAGGTAACAAAGCCCAGGCACAAGGGTGGGTCAGGCCAGGTGGAGACAAACGATCAGTGGGGGCGCATACTGTCTCCTAGCTACCACGGTGATGGGCTAGTTTCCGTGGCTACTGTGGGGTGAATTGTAATTCGATTAGCCACCTGTGTGTGGCCAGGCCCACCCACATGACCTTTGCTCTATAAAAGTTAGTCTGGAAAGCAGGGAGGGGTCGTCCTCTCTGTAGGGGCGTCCCCGACCGGTCTATTTGATGGTCGGTCTGATTCTTGATGCTTGGCGAGAAATAAAGCTTTGCTTGACCTTCGCTTTGTATCAGTCTCGCTCCTTTAATCACGGACCCATTATTGGGGTACCCATTTTGGGGGGTACCTAACAGTCATAAAAAGCTGTTTTAAAATTGCTGAGGAAGTGGTGCCTGGGTGCTCATTCGGTTAAGCGTCTGCCTTCTGCTCAGGTCATGATCCCGGAGTCCTGGGATCGAGCCCCACATCCGGCTCCCTGCTCAGCGAGGAGTCTGCTTCTCCCCCTGCCCCTTCTCTTCCTCATACTCTCTCTCATTCTCTCTCAAATAAGTGAATAAAATATTTAAAAATAAATAAATAATATAATAAAATTGCCAAAGAAGAATGAATCAATCTTTTTACTCAGAGCCCCACTTTTTCTCAAGAAAGCCAAACACTCTTGGGCAATGGTCTTTCCCATTACAGGAAGACATCAAACATGAAGCTGCAAGAAGCAACTCATTTATCAGATTGTACTGAGACACTAATAACTCCCCCTGGTGATAGAGATCTGGGGAGAAAGACATCTGATATAAAGCTGCAACATCTCAACAGGTCATGGAAGAGGCACTTGTCCCTTTGGTCTAATGAGGCTTGGCTATTATTTTGCAGGAGTATTGTCAATTGTGGAAAGATAGATTATCCAAAACTTGAAAATTATGCAAAAGGATGGACTGAACATCCTTCCAGAGTCTCCCAGAGCATTGTCTAACAAGTTCAGCTAAAGATCATCTAGTGCTATAAGGAAATGAAATTTTTGGTTGACTTACTATTGATTGGGACCTAGACTCTGTTAAGAGTGTATGTTCATTTGCAGAAAATTGGTAAGTTGGGAATGATTTTTGTCAGGCAGAGATGTAAATGAACTCTGTCCAGCAGAAAAGAAAACCTCAGAGGTTATGATTTCATGCCCCTGTAGGACATTAACCAGCCCTGTATCTAACTTTGCCATCTTACTCCACATTGTTTGTCCCATTTGCTATTACATGATGAGTCTTCAGAAGAATAAATAATTCTTGTGGGCTGAGTGTTTTTCTAAAATAAGCTACCACCTTCAAGAGAAGGAGAACAAAATGCATCTGAAGAATCTAGCAATTCTGCTCCCCTCTATTACCCACTCAGAGCTCTGGGATTGGCTTCCAGAGCTGTTGCAAAAAAAGGGGGGGGGGTGGTGCACAGAAGAGAAGACTCCATTGGTGTTCAGCTGTTGAAGACACAGTAAGAACTTCCTCATCCTGTGGGGAAAAAGCAATTTTCTTTTTGTTTGGTTGTTTGTTTGTTTAAAGATTTTACGTATTTATTTTGAAAGTGAAAGAACCTTTGGGAGCGGTTGGGAGTGGCAAAGGGAGAGGGAGAAACAGACTTCCCACTGAGCAGGGAGCCCAATCAGATCCAGGGCTCGATTTCAGGACCCAGGGACAATGACCCAAGCCAAAGGCAGACGCTTAACCAACTGAGCCACCCAGTCACCTTTTGTTTTGTTTTGGTATTTTTAAGATTTTGTTTATTTATTTGAGAGAGAGAGAGCACACACAGGGAGAGGAAGAAGCAGACTCCCCACACAGCAGGGACCCAACATGGGGCTCAATCCCAGGACCCTGGAATCATGACGTGAGCCAAAGACAGATGCTTTACACACTGAGCCACCCGGGCATCCCTAAGGGAAAAAGCGATTTGTTTCAAGTGTAAGGGGAGCCCCCTCATGGGGCATCCTCCAAAGGTCTAAACAGAGTCTTATCTCCTTACCCAGTAAGAGAGACTGAATTGGTTAAGCTGGGGCTTGGGCTCACCCTACAGTGCTAGAGTGTAAGCCTCCTGAGTGCAGGGACGTGGTCTTTGTTCACCTCTGTGTCCCTAGGAAAGTCAAAAAATGGGATGCGACAGGGCGCCTGGGTGGCTCAGTCATTAAGCATCTGCCTTCAGCCCAGGTCATGATCCCAGGGTCCTGGGATCGAGTCCTACATCAAGCTCCCTGCTCAGCAGGAAGCCTGCTTCTCCCTCTTCCACTCCTCCTACTTGTCTTCCCTCTCAATGTATCTCTGTCAAAGAAATAAATAAAATCTCTTTTAAAAAGGGCAGGGGGAGATGTGAAGGGATGATGTATGTACACTGAAGACCCAGTCTGATGAGGACTGGTGACAAAAGGACAGGAGGGAACATTAAGGGGTGATAGGGGTGGCGGTTTCTCTGGGAGCAATTGTTTGTCAAAACTGATCAGCAGTACACTTCAACTGTGTACATTTAAAGGTAGGTCAATTACATCTCAATAAAATTGATTTAGGAAAAAAAACACTAATTAAGATTTCCAGTATTTTTAAGACAGTCTGTGACTCATGCTAAGCAATGCCTGGTCTACAGAGGCCAGACTTTACTCTCTTGGTATTTTCAGAATTTCTAGTTGAAATGCAAAGACTTACCTATGGACACAAATACTTTGGGAGACCTAGTGACAGCAGAAGTCTTTCCTTACAGAATCACTTTTTTTTTTTCTTAAGATTTTATTTATTTGATGGAGAGAGAGAGTGCACAAGCAGGGGGACTGGCAGGCAAAGGAAGAGGGAGAAGCAGGCTCCCTGCCAAGCACTGAGCCTGATGTGGGACCCAACCCCAGGACCCTGGGATCATGACCCAAGCTGAAGGCAGAGTCTTAACCGACTGAGCCACCCAGGCGCCACAGAATCACTTTTAAGAACAACAGCAAAAGGGCGCCTGGGTGGCTCAGTGGGTTAGGCCTCTGCCTTCAGGTTGGGTCATGATCTCGGGATCCTGGGATGGAGCCCCACATCGGGCTCCCCACTTAGTGGGGAGCCTGCTTCCCCTTCTCTCTCTGCCTGCCTCTGCCTACTTTTGATTTCTCTCTCTGTCAAATAAATAAATTAAATCTTTAAAAAAAAAAAAAAGAACAACAACAACAAAAAAAAACACCTAACATTTATCATTTGGTATTGTAAGGACCTATTTTATATTTTTATATTTTAGCAAGAGGCTTTCATTGAGGTTAAACAAAAACCTTGTTGTTTAACCCTTAAACTGTCCCTGTTCCCCTTCCCCCAGGGGATTCACTTAAAAACAAGTCCCGGAAACCAGCTCCAGGTAGCAAAGCCCAGATGCAAAGGTGGGTCAGGCCAGGTGGAGATATCCGATCAGTAGGGGGTTGCATACTGTCTCCCTAGCTACCAAGGAGTATGGGCCCCCACCCTTTGGGAACCCTTTTGGCGCCAATCCTAATCAAGGTGTAATAGGCTGATTCAAATGTCTACTAGGGTAAATTGTAATTCAATTGGTCACCTGTGAGTGGCCAGGCCCAACCACATGGCCTTTGTCCTTAAAAGCTAGACTGTGAAACAGAGAAGGGTCGCCCTCTCTTGTAAGAGGTGCGGCCTGGAACGTTCGATCTGATTCTTGATGCTTGGCATGAAATAAAGCTTTGCTTGACCTTCGCTTTGTATCAGTCTCGCTCCTTTAATCACGGACCCATTATTGGGGCATAACAGGTATTAGCTGAATAATTGCCCTTCATTTCTGCTGGCAAAAATAAAAACAAACAAACAAACAAAAAGAATTGTGAAAGTTGTAATTAGAAAGAATGGTCAAGATTATCTAGCAACCAGCCCATTCATTTTACAGATGCAGAAACTGAGGCCAAGCTGAAGGAAGGACAATGGGGAAATATGTTCTTCAGAGGAGATACTTCCAGTCAGGGGTTAGATCTTTCCAGAAATCTTTCTCAATTCCTCTTGAATGGCAACCCAGTGATATTTCGGCAGATAGCCTCTTTGAGAGGCACTGGCTACAGAGATACCTCCAGTAATGAAGACAAAAGCACCCTATACCTTTTAAAGAAACGTCTAGTGTCAAATCAGTCCAGGATACCCAGGATGAAGTTGTATCTTCAATTACGTTTTCCTTAAATAACACGGATAACAAACCCCTTTCGAGATAATGAAGTCTCTGTCTTTGGTGTTAAAAAAAAAAAAAAAAATCAATCTAATTTATTTTCTCCAGGCCGGAGACATCGATTTTTAAGATAAAAATTTACACTTGCTACAGATGCTGCAGGCCGACTTCTTGCCCAAAGAGCTCAAGATGTTTCTGTCTTCAGATCCTTGCCAAGAGTTGAGCAGTAATTGAACATGGAATCACATCTGCTTTGGTCTGCATGAAGAACTTTAGCACAGGTGGCACAAAACTGCGTGCTATCTGTTCTGCTGGGTATCCAACTCAATCCAGTTATTTCAATTCACTCCTATCGAATACATACGATGTGGAAGACATGGTGCGAAGGCTAAGCGTGGGTGGAAAAGCAGCTGCCACGTGAAGTGCTAGAAGGAAAGATTCCCACTCGTGGCAGATGGGATGCAGGCGGGGGGTGGGGGAGGAGATTACGAACCTTAGGTGATTGCATTCACCCATTCATTCAAGGAGTGGGGCATGCTCTCTTAAGGTACTAAGACAGTTCTAAACTAGAAGAGGAATGTTAGGTGGGGCTGAGGCTGGAGGGGCAGTAAGAAAATGTGATGAGGACTCTGCCCATTTTCATTCAGTTTTCCCAATTTGGAGCTTTTGTTTCTAGCATTCCTCCCAAGGCAACAGAAAATGCATTGCAGGTTACTTACATTAGCAAACAAGCTACATTAATCTAAAAACCAATTAAAGCATATTGCAATGATTTCCTAGCAATATCCTTTTACTAATAACTTACATTTTGGACGCTATAAAAAAGAAATCATGCACTGTATCATGGCCCTCAGCAATGCTGACGACCAGAGCAGCTAGAAGGTGGTAGATTCTGCACCTGTAAGAAACGGGCTCACCTCAAGCTTTAATCTTAATTCCAAACCTTTGCAGAGAGAACTACTGTTTCTTTAATAGCGAGCTAATATTGTTCTCACCTGAAGGGGAGAGGAAACCCATATTCAGACCACCCAGAAAAAAGTTAAAAAGCACTCTGGAGAGTTTGGACACTTCTACAATGTTTTAGTCCCTTCTCAAGTTTCTGAGTTGACATTTCTCAAGTTCTCTTTCCCTGGTCCTTTAAGGGACCCAAACAATCAAGAAGAAGGTTTTGAAAATAATGGCTACACTAGGGATGAGCTTCTACGGAACAGACTCCATCCTTGACCCTTCTCTGAACAGATGCCCCAAGATGCTGCATAAGCGATGACGTGGGGAAAGCGGAAGGGAATCACGAGCTTCGTCCCCTTAGCTGGTCAAATTCTTCCAGCAAATCCCAATGAAAGAGCTCTTGCCACAAGAGGACCACTACATATAGGACTGCTGGTGTTCAGGGGACATCTTCCTCCCAGACATCTCCAAGAGCTGCCCCCAAAATGCCAACAACAACAAAAATCCCCATGCAAAGATCCCGGGTTACCTCGGCCCCTAATCTTTCCAGATCTCCCTATGTCCTGAGGTAAAGCTCTCATCCTGAGGCTGTGAGGCAAGAGCCCTGAGGCCAGACAACGCAGATCCTTTCTTCCTTCTCACCTCCCAGGGGAGAATAAGGCAGGTCTTGAGACATAGGTCCAAACCAGCTGTCCCTGCTCTCCATCCTGCCTCCCACTTCCAAGTCGTGATTTTAAACTATGTTTGAAATGGACCAGGATGAGGACAGTTGGCGCAAAAGACGCCTGGGGCCTCCTGGGCCGCACAGGCCCAGAGAGTGAGAGAGACCGTGAGGTTTGGAGGAGGAGACCCCGTGGGCGATGCTTAAGGGAGGGGAGGGAGCTGGAGGCCAAGGCGGAGCGAGGGCGTGGCGGGGGCGGGCGGTGGGGGCGCGGTGTTCGGCTGGGCTGTGAGGGTGGAGAAACGGATGAGGCAGGGGCGTGGTGTAGGCGGGGACCTGCTGGAAAGGGGAGGGGCGGGAGCGGAGAGGAGCCAGAAGGGGGAGGGGGGCGGGGGCGTGTAGGGGGTGGAGCCAAGATGGGGCGGGGTCGTAGGGGGCGGGGCCGGGCGGCCGTTGGCTGGGTCTCTCTAGGCGGTTGGCGCCGTTGGTCTCGCGAAGTCCAGTCGGTTCTCTTTCCTCGGCACGCTGCCCCGCTCCGCACACTGCAGAGAACGGCCCCCCGGTGAGGGTGGGACAGCACCGCGAAGGCCGTGGGCTCCGGCCCGCAAAGGGGCCTTGCACGTGGGTTTCCAGGGAGAGGGCACCGATCGGAGCGCAGAAGCCCGTCGAAGGCAGGGCTGAGGCCACGGCGGCGTGCGAGGGAGGAAACTGCCAGGACCCCCAGTCAAGGACGTGGACGGATGGAGAACGAGCCGGTTTATCCATGAAACTGCCACGGGCTGGCCGGGTGAGTTTCTGGTGAACGTTTTCACCGCCGAGGACAGAAGAGGTTTGCTCTAGCAGACACCTCATCTCACGGTTTGGGCCCACCTTTGGTGGAGGGGGGGCGGTGAGCATGCATCTCCCCAGTTGGGACCCGACATCCTGCCACAGTTAAAGCCCGCAGCTCAGAAGGATGGCAGTGTGCAAGGATGGTGAGGCTTAGGGCCCTCCTGCTGGGGCACTGGTCCACCGCCACCGCTGCACCTGCTGCTCCTCCCACTGGGGCCCAGGTGGGAAGTGCGGAAACCCTTCCAGGCAGCTGTCTGTTCCTGGAGCTCATGGCCCCTTTTGTCTCCTTCGTCCTTAAAAGCATGTTTTCCTAAAGGCTTCCCATCACTCGTTGGAAGTTGGACTGTTAATTTTGGCCTCTTGAGTCTCTGGAAGGCCACCCTCATTACTGATCTGTTGTTTCTCTTGAAAGGCCTGTGCATTTTCTAAATTGGTGGCTGCTCGGAGAACCCAAGGTGGAGTCTTGGGGAGAATACGATAAAGGCTGCTGTGAGGCTGGGCGGCACGCATCTGCTCTGGAGTCTAGCTTCCTTCTGACACATAAAGGTAAGGGGAACGCTTGCCCATCTGGGGCTCGCGCTTCAGCTTGCACTCAGAGGTGGACTTTGAACTCCATTCCCAGGGGCAGATGTCCCTCTCCTCTTCTCCCTGACCCCTCCCTGGGTGCTGCTCTGCCCAATCTTGCGAGCCCCACACCATTTCCTCCCCACGTCTATTTTCCCTTGGCTGAGTGATACTTCAAGGGCAGAGGATTCCCAGCGCGGATGAACTTGGCCTCCCCTTTTCTCTGTCTCCAAGGTTCCATGTGCAGCTCTGTTTCCCTCTGATGTTCTTAGCTCTTCTCTCTCCCTGAGACGATCCGACTTTCCCCATCATGTTCTCTGTACCTTCCACCTTTCCCTCACCCTGCCAGTTCCTCCCAGCCACAAGCAAGCGCTTTTCGTATGTTGGCCATTGGGCCTAGCTTGTTCTCATCCTTGACTTGTTTAAGACTGACTTTGCGGGTCAGCGAGGGACACGTGGAGCTCCAGTTTTGTATGAATTGTTCAAGGCCACAGAGCCACTAGTTAGAATTGGAACCGGAGTCAGGAAATTCATCTATACCTCAGCTGTGTGTATGAAACCTTTTTTTTTTTTCTTTCTTTTTTTTTTTTTTTTTTTTTTTTTTTTTGTCATTGTCTTGCCTTCAGTTTCTTCTCTCTTTCTTTCACAGGATGGATCCAGCACCTTGGAAACAGGTCCGGGAGCTGAAGTCCCAGGACAGGCCAGGACCCGGCCACATGTGGACCACCTGTCTCTGTCCATAGACAAAGACCACCAGGAACAAAGTTGGATTTACTGATTTGTTGCAATGAGGGAGACTGCGTACCTGTCTCTATGAGTCCAGGGACATCTCAGTCCAAAGGTGTTACAAAGGACTTACAATAGGACTTGTGTTAGGTACTGTGGGGGCAGTTTCAAGGAAGCAGGATCAATTCTATGATTGGGGAGTGTTGGTTTTTATGGTTTACACAGTGGCCATGATTTTGTCTGCCCTCAGACATGACCATGGAATGGTCCTGTATTGTCAGACTTTGGGATCTGTGAGATTGGCTCTGTTCCGCAGCAGAACTTCACAGTCTAGCTGTGAGCCCCTGGCTGGTCCGAGCCTGCTGCCATGGACTGTTTTGTCTTTCTCACTGCAAAGGCAAAGCCTTGACCCTCAACTTGCAACCTTCTCTCCTAGTCTCATATCTTCATGGTGGGATAACGATCACCCCACTGGAAGAGGAAGAACGGATGGATGAGAATAAGGAGAGAGATTTGTGGGAGGTAGACTGGGGAGGGAATAGCAGCTTAGCTTAAAATATCCATATCTCTGTCACCTGTACAGATCCAGGGTTCTCTTCCTCTTTCTGGATAGAATGGGATTCCAAAGCCATGTTGGCAGGGGTGGGGCAGGAAGCAGGGTGGGAGGGATTAGGATACGATTGCTGAGCAGGTGATTTCTGAGTTACTGAAGGAAAGTCTCAGTAAAGAGGTGGGAAAGGCAATAAGAAGTGGTCATTCTTAGTACAGATAATCCTCACTTAGAAATACAATCCACTCCCTTAGGAAACCGAGGTAGCGTGATCATACAACCCAATTTTCTGGTACATCCAGTTATAATACTTGTATTATAACTATTCGATTACCTGGGATATAGTTTTGCTACAAACGATCTGGGTTTATACAAATCAATTTTTGTAGTGAAGGGAATCCATTACTTGTCTGATCCTCTGAGGAACAGACAGCAAAATGGGATTAGACATGCAAGAGGGTTATTTGGGGAAACACCTGTGAGGGATCAAGGATTTGAGGGAGCAGGAACAGGCAGGGGGAGCCTTCTGACATCTAAGCCCAGCCTTCCTGCTTAAGCAGAGAGGGAGAGGAGGACGGAGGGGGAAGAACCACAGGCCACAGGCTGCAGTGCAGTTCTGAGAAAATCTTGGCCAGGCCGCTGGGGTCTCCCGAGGCTGAACTTCCGCATTAAAGGAGTCCCCAAGTCATCATTGGGTGGGAACCATGTGGTACCGGGACCCTGCCGTGCCCCTGCCCTGCTCAGTCATTGCCCAGAGGCGGCCAGGGGATACCTGGCCTCAGTTGGCAGCATCCCCAAGTCAAAATGGAACCCAGTTTAAATCCTCCTAAAAGCAGGGGCCAAGATGGGATTAGACATGCAACAGCTTTATTGAGGGAGATGCCGTGAGGATAAAAGGGGGCAAGGGGTGGGGGGGGTGGCTAAGCAAATGTGACGCAACCTGTGCACTACTGGTGAAGAAGGTGAAGAAATAAACTCACAGAAGAGTGTTTACTTTAAAACCGTCCGTGAAGTCACGTGTGCTGAATATGGGCTTGGGAAATACGGTTTTTAAGACCCTGAATTTGGAGCATCAGACAAATAGGATACAGCTCAGCTATCTTTTGCATGGTTCTTTTTTTTTTTTTTTGTTAAAGATTTTATTTATTTATTTGACAGACAGATCACAAGTAGGCAGAGAGGCAGGCAGAGAGAGAGAAGGGAGGAAGTAGGCTCCCTGCTGAGCAGAGAGCCGGATTGGGGGGGGGGGGGGCTCGATCCCAGGACCCTGGGATCATGACCTGAGCTGAAGGCAGAGGCTTTAACCCACTGAGCCACCCAGGCGCCTCTGCATGGTTCTTTTCTGTGAGAGCTTCGCTGGGACCCTCTTCTCTCACTGCTTCCTCGCCTCTCCGTGGTGGGGAGAGGGTGATTTTGCCCCCCGCAAAGGACACGCAGCAACGTCTGTGGCCGTCTGGGCTGTCGCAGCTGGAACCAGCCCTGCAGACATCTAGTGGGTGGGTGTCAGGGATGCTGATGTCCAGCAATGCACAGAACGGCCCCCACAGCAAAGGGTTATCCGGCCCCAGATGTCAGTAGTGCTAAGGCTGAGAAACTGCCCTGTCCTCTTCACCCTCTTGCAAGGAAGCCAGCAACATGGGCTTCGTGGGGAGACCCCAGGGTCCAGGACCTCCTGGATGGAGGTGTCCCCCCCGCCCCCCAGAATCAGGCTCAGACAATAGAGCTGCAGACAGCCAGAGACCTACCAGGAGACTGCGCAACAGAGCAAGAGCAACCTGCTGAAAGCCAACCAGCGCTTGCTTTCTATTTCAATAACAAGTTTTGTTTAATGAAGTTCCCAGACCCTTAAAAGATTTCCAAAGGTGTAACTAAAGCATGTGAGACGCCTTATATAAGTTACGGACACTCATGGCAGAAAGTAAAATGCCTGAGCCCTTGATCCCAAGCCATATGTTTTATATGCTGTAACATCTGAGACGTACCCACGCCCGCCCTGACATTCTGTCAGTTGCATTTAGAATGGAATTTGAAACTTGCCCAGCCCATCTTGCTGAAAATCAACCAAGTCTGGGGGACTCTCACTAGAAGTTTTTCATGTGAACACTGGCTGGAAAACATGGAGTTCGCTTTTTCTCCTCCTGGTTGACCCCAAGTGTTTGTATTTTTTGTCCCAGCCAATAGGACAAGCAGCACCAGGGAAACTCCAGGGGTCAGCAGTTCTTAGGAACCTTGCCATTGGGAGAATGGAACCCCACATTCCGATGTGTGTTCACTTAGTCTTTATTAAGGGAATGTGCTAGCACTTAGCCCCAGAGATCCAGGTGACTTTGCCCTCCGACTGCAGGGCATGGACATAAAAATGTCAACGTGTGTTAGTGTACTTCAGCCCCCATCCGGGCTCCGCCCACCTCTGCCCTGTCAGTTGCAGCGGGAGTCTGACTACACTGCATGGCCCGGACCCATACCCACCGCTAGCTGCCTTTCAGCTGGGTTTACCCACTGGGAAGGAAGCACCTGTCAAGCTGGGGGAGAGGGGCAAAGAGACAGGTGTTTGGGTATTTCTCCCAGTCCCTCTTTGTGCGCTGGGCTGCATTCTCTGTCTGTGGCTGTGTCCCTCTGCACAGAGCTCTCTCCTCATGTGTTTCCGCTGTGAGGCTCCCCTATCACCATTTGCGCCCCCCACCCCACCGACAGTCCTCCCCTACAGAGTGCTCCCTGCTGTGGCGAGCTTCTAAATGCCCGCTATCCCTTGCTCACTTGCTGAGAACGCCCATATCTTTTATTTTTAAAAAAAGATTTTATCTATTTGAAAGAGAACAAGAGAGTCCAAGCAGGGGGAGAGGCAGAGGGGGAGAAAAAAGCTGGCTCCCCACGGAGCAAGGAGCCCATACGGGTGCTCGATCCCAGGACCACCGGGATCACAACCTGAGCCGAAGGCACATGCTTAACCAACTGAGCCACACAGGCGCCCCCATATCTCTCTAAATATAGGTGTCCTCACCATGGTTTTGGGGACTGTAAAAAGGACCAAGCAAGCTGCAACTATGCAAAATAACCTTAATGATCCATGGGGAAAATTTCGACTGGCCTTTCAAAAGGTTTGTGAAAACATTAAAACCCTTTTACTGTTGATAAGAGGAAAAGTAGTACCAATACTAAATACACTAATTTGAAACATTGCAGACATTGAGAAAGTATTTCTTTGGAAAAGTCTTGCCAGGAGGAGTTGGAACAGCGCCTTGCCTGTTCCTAACTCCCCACCTATATTCAAATTTCATGTTTCATTGATTTGCCGCATTTTCATCGTTATTGGCCAGTTCCCTGTTTGTTACCCATCTTTGTAAAATGTCCCCCGAGTTCATCGGTGGGAGACCAGGAGGCACCACAACTGCTGGCTTTGCTGTCTGTGCATAAATGGATTAACCCGTGTGCAGAGGCCAGTCACCCGCTGTCTTGGAAAGAGGTGATATGGCTGGCCACCAATCACATTGCGTGTCTGCTGTTCACCTAGTGATTCCTGGATGGAAGAGCTAGCAGTCCAACTGTACCTTTGCAACTGAGGCTGTACACACTTGCTCGCAGTTAATATACCAGTGTCACTGAAATTGTAACCATCTTGTTGGGGGTCTGGCATCATTTAAAATCATTGAAATTAACAATAATTGAAATTCACCTATATCAGAACCGTGCAAAGTGAGGGCTGCCTATAGTCCTTAGAACCCTTTGAACCGAGTTGGAGTCTGCTTCCTGCCAAGACCATAACTGATACAGTGTGTGACTAACTCTCCAGGGGAGTGAAAAAGGAAGCTTCACAGCATGCAGCCAGGGTCCGCCAAGATATGCCCTGTGTCTTCTGCCTCCAGCCTAGCAATGACTTATTCTACCATCCAGACAAGGGCAGGCAGAAAACACCTGGAGTGTCACAACCTTCTAGATCTGGGCGCTTGAAGAAGAGGGCTGCCCTGGGAGACGACTGACCCAAAAGTAAGGCTGAGACCACTGTGCTTAGGAACTAGGAATTTGTTGAAACGGGAACTAGGGCCTGACCCAGCTGCTCAATAGAAAACATGCTTCTCCCATTGAAAGACCCACAGGAGCAAGTTTTTGGGAACCAGATGAACGAATCGTCATTTCTTTTTCCAAAATGACTTAATTCTGGTTCCAAGCCTTTGTTCCCTCCCACGGTCAAGCTTTGGGTCTGCAGTACCTCCATGCTACAACTACAAACTGCTTGTTACCTACCATTTGCCCCTTCTTCTTTTTTTTTTTTTTTAAGATTTTATTTATTTATTTATTTGGCAGACAGAAATCACGAGTAGGCAGAGAGGCAGGCAGAGGGGGGGAGGGAGAGGCTTTAACCCACTGAGCGACCCAGGCGCCCCTGCCCCTTCTTCTTTAAAAAGGTTTATTTGATTTGATTTGATTATGAAAGAGGCCTCCACATTAGTTCCAGGAGAATATGAAGAGACAATCTTTCCGGGAGAAGTTGAACCTCTAGAATCCGGCTTCCTATCGTTGCTTACATTGGTTTGGAAACTTCTCCAAAGTTGGTACCTCGGAGCCAGGGCCAGGACCAGTGAGGTGAGTGAAGCACTGTGTAAAGCACTTGCCTGGGCTACAAAATTTAAGGAAGCATGAAAAAAATTTAAAAATACAGAAATGAAAACAATCTCAGTAATCGTGATAAATAATAATTGAACGTGAGATGTTTAAAAATAAAAATGAGTGCGAGTAAATCCATGAGGAACAAAGTGTCAAAGGCTAAAATAAAAACAAGATCCCAGGACAGGGGTACCCCAAGTTTGCAGGCCACTGGTCTCTGTTCCAAACGGAAGAGCCAGACCATCCGCGGCCGATTAGCGATGCCTAACGATTCTCTGGCCCATACTGTCCCCTGCTGCTGAAAGCGGGAAGTGCTCGCTGCCTGCCCGCGAGCCACCGCCTTGGCACTTCTCCACCGGGACCTTTGTTCTCCCGCAGAGGCACGGTGCCCTCTTGCGGGAAGCCGCCCACTTCAGGAACTTTCAAAAAGCCATGGTCACCTGCATCCAGCTAGATTATACCTGCGGGGGGGGGGGGTACCCAAACTGAGGGTGGCAAGACCTAGATTTGTCTCAGCTTTGCCTCTGAGTTGTCTTAAACAAATTGCATCAGCCTTCTGAGCTTATTTCTTTCTTTCTTTAAGATCTTATTTATTTACTTAGCAAGAGAGGGGAGAAGGTCAAAGGGGAAAGCAGACTCCCCAAGGAGCTGGGAGCTTGATGCAGGAGTCCATCCCAGGACTCCAGGATCATGACCTGAGCCAAAGGCAGTCACTCAGCCAACTGAGCCACCCAGGCTCCCTCTGAGCCTGTTTCTGCAACTCACGTGGATCTTTCTACTTCTTCCCATAATTATTGGATTACATGAGAGGCTTTCTGGGACAAAGCCCAGCAGACTGCCTGACACATTTCACGGTAAGCGACCTCCCTGAGCCCACCTCAAGGTCACGGATCGAATCAAACTGTCATCAATTTATTACTAAAGGCAAGACACACTAAAAAAAGACCAGGGAGAAAAAGGCGCAGATGGTGGAGTGATACCACGGCTGATGGGACAAGGAAGACTTCCTGTAGGAGGTGTCACTACCCAGGGCATGCCACAAGATGGCCAGGAGCCTCCTGAGGTCACCAGGCCACTTTTCCAATGTTTTATTTCAGGAAAGCTCCAGTACATGAGGCAAGCATCACAGTGGTGGTGGAAACCCCAAGCAAGGTCCTTGGGATCAGTGCTGGGGTAAAATCGAGGCTCTGCCACTTACTAGCTGTGTGACCTCGAGGGAAGTCGCTTAACTTCCCTGAGTCTCAGCTTCCTTTCCTACAAAATGGGGATAATAACACATCTTGCCCTGGGTGGATAAGATTTTAATAAAACAACATACTGGAAGTTTCTGCATTCTGGTGAGCTCAACAAGAGGTAGCCGTTATTGCTAGCACGGAGCTCTTCCCACGGAGTAGGAAGGAGGGGACACACTATTCAGGCAGTGTTGGCAATGGTCCTATGGGGCTCCTAGACCAACCCCCAGGGTGTGCTGGGGGCGGATGGGGATGCAAATTCTCCCACAGATGGCCTCTGCTCCTATCCCCACCCCTCAGCCCCCAGCAGGACTCAGATATCAGTGCATCCCAGAAATGGATCCACACAACAGGAGGGGTTGGGAATGAGGGTGTCACCCCTTCCCTGGAGTTGGGGAGGGAACACTGGATTCCAGCACGTGGAGGTGGAGTTTACAAAAGGAGACCTGGACATGGGAATCAGGGCTGTGACTTTGACAATTACTGTGTTGATGTCAATTTCCCCACTTTGACAATAGTGCCTATGGAAGAAAATGCCCTTGCTCTCGCAAGTAAATACACTGAAGCATTTTGGGGTAAAGGGGCAATCATGACTGCAATTTACTGTCAAATGGCTGGGGGCGGGGGTAATAAAAGGATAAAGCAAATAGGGGGAAATGTTCATATTTGGAAGATCTGGGTGAAGGGTATCAGGAATTCTTGCAACTTTTCTGTAAGTTGGAAATTCTGCGATGATAAGAAGTTATACAAAGGAAAAAGACAGCAGCTGTCAGGGGTTCTCTGTTTTCTGTCCTCCTGCTGAGAATCAGTCGGTGGTGTGAAGTGTGTGTCCAGCTCCCTTTCCCTCTCCTCTCTCCTCCTCCTCCTCCTTCCTCCCCCCCCTCCTCCTCTCTTCTCCACCTCTTCCATTTCCCCCTCCCTATGCTCCCCTCCACCTCTTCCGCCCCTCCTCCCCCTCCCCCTTCTCCTTCCATCCCCTCCTCCACTCTCTCCTCCACTCCTCCCTTCCTCCTCCCCGGAGCTCTGGGCCCCGCCGGCCCAGCACAGGCGCAGCCACTCGCGGCCCAGCGGCACCAGCTTTATTTGCGTGAGCGCGGGCGGGGTGCGGGCCGAGCTGGGATCGGGGCTGCTCGGCCCCCGCCACCCCCCGCCCCCTTCCCTTCCCCCTCCCCTGCCGGCCGGGCGGCTACACGATGGCGAACTGGCAGATGTAGGGCAGCTTGTCGCGGCAGCGCTTGTCGAACCACTTGCCGTTGGCCGCGCCGGCCAGGGCGGCGCAGTTCTCGACCTTGCCGCCGTCGGGCTGCGCGGTGATCTCCGTCTCCCAGTTCTTGTAGGCGATGTGGCCGCCGGTCATGTCCACCCAGACACCCTCGGACGCCATGTCGTTGAGACCCAGCCAGATCTCGGCCTCGGCGCCCACGCTCTGGCGCAGGTACTCGTACAGGGCGTCGTTCTCGGAGCCCGTCTGCGGGGTGCCCAGCGTGCCCCCGCGCGAGATGCAGTCCTCGCTCGCCTCGTGGAAGGTCTTGGCCTGGGTGAAGGCCAGAAAGCATTTCCTGTGCACCTTGGTACCCTTCAGGCAGACTGCGAGGGGGAAGAGAGGGGGAAGAGACGGCAATCAGCCAAGGTCTCCAGGGTCCCCAGCCCCAGGCCAACCCCCAGGGCCCGGTCCACCCTCCTGCAGTCCCCGCCTCTGCGACCCAGTTGTCTGCCCTGGACAGCCCATACCCACCCCAGGCTAGTGCTGTGATGGACACTGAGGCAGAGCCGGGATCCCCGTGCCAGACGACAGCCCCTAGCTCAAGGTCACCGCCCTTCCCTGGGCACCACATCCAGTGCCTGGAGTGGGGGAGGGTGCCAGTGTAGAGACAGGATCAGCTCTGCTCAAGGCAGGGGAATTCTGAGGAGCCCTGTCAGCCCAGGAGGCTATGAACCTCCAGGGAATCGGCAGACATGGGGGAGGGGGTGGGAACTTCACGCCAGGAAGTCCCCACCTCATCACCTCACCTCAGGGGGCTAGTGCCGGCTAGGTTATATGGACTTTGGCCAAGCACAAAGGTTAGACATGAGAGATGTTAGAGCTACCCCAGTAATCTCCCCCTACACCTTCCACTCTACAGGCGAGGAGACTGTCACCCAGAATGGCACTGTGCTTCTAAATTTCCCTCTGGGGCAGACACTGTTGGTCAACCCAAGCAACATCCATTCTCCACCCCCTTCTCCCTTGTCTGCCTCCACTACAGAGGCTGGAAAAGCTTCCTTCTTGCATCGAAGCTACAGGTGGTCATATGATAGAGCTCTGATCAATAAGGTGGGAATGGAAGACCTTCACTCTCCTGAGAAATAGCTGGGCCACCTTTTCTCCTACATCTTGCCTTGAATACCAGCAGGATGCCTGGAGCTGGGGCAGCCATTTTGGCACCATGAGGCAAAGTTTCTGAACAAAACCTTACAGCTACCCACTCTCAGACTCAATTTTTGTTTAAGCTACTGTTAGGTGTTCTGTTTACTGGAAGCCAAAGCATGGTAGACTCTTCCCTTCTAGAGCCCCTTCACCCTACCTGCTATGTTAAGCAGGTTGTACAAAATCACATGTTCAACAACAATTTCCTGAGTGTTGATATGTGGCAGGCACAATGGTAGGCAAGGTGGTGGAAGAGACAAGGCAATCAAACATGGCCCCTTTGTTCCTGGGGCTTACCATCTAGTGGGGGAGGCAGACTTAAATCAGCAAATGAATAGATCATTACAAACTGCAATAAATACGATGAAGGAAGGAACATCATTTTGTGAGAGTTATAACTGAGGAGTCTGACTGAGATGAGGGATTACAGAGTTCTCAGACAGGGATGCCACATAGTAGGTGGATATTGGGGGAGCAACACAGGCTGCCAGAACAGCAGGTACAAAGGCCCTGTGGTGGGAAGGACAGATTGTGGCACTTTAGAGGGACAGAAAGCTGGTCAGTGTGCATGCTGAAAGGAGAGACCTGGGTGGGAGGAAGTGGGTGCAAACTGCCCAGTGAGAAGGATCTGGAAGTCTCTGAGGAGGCACAAGGGGATTAGAGGACCCAAGGTTAGGGACATGCTATCAGAGAAGCATCAGGTGAGAGGGTAGCTGCGACCACAGGGAGATTTGTAGATTGCCCAAGAAGGGGCAATCCAGATGATAACTGGAAAGGCAGCATAGCAGAGCTAAGTTCCTTCCCGCTGTTAGCAAGACACTCCAGGTTTTGGTGGGAAATGGAGGCGGGTTATAGTAATAAGCCCCCTGCAGGGATTTTCTGTACATAGAGCACTTGGAGCAGTGCTAGGCGCTCACATGTGAGCGTTACCTACTACTGTTAGTCTGTATTCTCTGTGGTCCCCAGAGCACACTTACAAAGGAGAAGGTGAGATCGAGACGCTATGAAAGGAACATGATGGGGAGAGAGAGAGAGATGAGATGGCCCGGGAGGGGACCCGACCTTGCCCCCAGGCTCTGCCGCTGTGTGCCTGTGTCCACCCTTGCTTGTATGATGAGCTCAGAGCCAGGAAGCCCCAAACCCACCTTTCCTCACACCCAGCGGCGCACCGGGCAGGCTGCTCCCATCCAGATCCTCACCTACTAACCAGCCAGGTGAGCGTGGGCGAGGAACATGACCTCTCTGTGCCTCGGTTTCCCCCACTTCAAATGGGTAGGATAAACCCTGCCTTGACATACTTAGGATGATGAAGAGCGGCAACACCAACAAACGCGGTGACGCTAAGGTGTCCCTTAGGGCTGTGGGGGACGGGCTGAGTGGAGGGTCCTCTGGGGGCTCATGAGGAAGGCTGCTATCCCTGTTCCACAGAGCGCTCCTGGGGCCACACTTCCGATGGGCGGTAATGGGGAGGCTTTTTGTCCTTCGAGAACATTCCCATAGGCACATGTGTCGGGGGATCGGCCCGAGAGGAGCAGGTGGAGAAGGGGGCTCCCTGGACCCAGTTTCCTGGCCTACAGGGCTGGCCTGACAGCTGGGGCCCCGGTCCTGGCTGGAGACTTCAAGGCACGTGCCTGGCTGTCCTTGCCTGAGCCCTTCTCGGCTACGCTCCCCTCCCCACCCCCCACCTGCCCCCCCACGTCTACGTTCACCTGTCTGCAGGGCCTGCTGCTCCTTCAACAGCGCCACCTCCTGGGCCAGGTTGTCCAGCTGGTTTTTGAGCTCCTCAAACATCTTCGGGGTCACAGCGTCTAGGATGGAGACAATCACAAAGCCGTGAAGAAGGCAGTGAGAGATGGGGGCAGGGCAAGGACGGGCTGGGAGAAGCCCTCGCCCTATCGACCACAAGGGGGACGAGGGAAAGGAGGGCCCTAGACCTTGATACTTTGCACTGCTTTCTCCCAGTCCCCGCTGATGGTAGTCTGAGGAATCCCTTGTCATTCTCCACCTGCCCGGAAGCCCACCCTTCACCAGCTCCGATTCAAGAGAGACCCGTGGTTTGTTGAGGAGTGTGGCCGGGGGTCGTTTGGAGTTGGGATTGGCAGGGGCCGGGGAGGGGGGCATCCCCAACCACCTCCCAGCTCCAGAGGAGAGCAAAGCATAGGAAGCAGAACCAGATGCCCTTGAGACCTGCCAAGTTCACCTCCCAAGGCTGGAGCAACGGCACGCGGACCAGCAGGGCATGCGCTCCAGCCTGGGGTGTGGCGTGGCGTGGCGGAACAGGTGCACGTGTGCAAGGACGCTGAGGTCTCGAGGATGTGAGTAACCTGGGGCAAGTTGCTCATCTGTGAAAGGGGATGATAGTGGCCCCACCTTAGGGGACTCTGAAGAAGATAGAGACTAAGAGTGAGAAAGCACGTGAGCAGCACTTGGCTCACAACAGACCCTGTGACCCATGTAAGCATCTCTCCCAGAGTCCTGCTTCACAAACAGGAAACCAGAGCCAGATGAAGAGCACAGAGCCAGCAGGGGGCAGGGCTGGCTGAACCCAGGGCACATATGGTTCTGGGCTTGATCTCCCACACCCCCTTGTGACAGCCCAGGACCAGAGTCCTAACGTGAGCCATCCTGAGTATAAAGGCCTGTTGGGAGCTGGTTGTGCAGGAGCCAGCAGGGGAAGGTGGGAAGTGTCTGTGTGTGTGTGTGCGTGTGCGTGGAGGGCTCTGTGGGTGGACCCCTGTCTTACTGAAATCCCAGGGGCTTCAGAAAAGGCTGTGTGGCTTGGGGTAGAAGGTGGGGAAGCGCTTCCGTGGTCCATTTAGCTGTGCCGGCATGGAGTCCAAGGTCATGAGCGATGAAGTCAGAGCTTTTGTCCATCCATAAGATGCTTTTGCATCTCGGGAATCACAGGAAGCAAATGCGAGCAAGAAACATACTTGTATGTACAGAAATTAGTGGTGATGTAATTTACCAAATATGAGAAAAATAGCACCCGGATGAGCAAGGGGGGGAAAAAAAGGGGAGGTTTTAGGGCTGGCAAAGTAGCCTGACAGGGTTATGTGTGCCTTGTGCTGGGCCTCTGTCTTGGCAAGTTCATCGCAGCTCTGTACCAGTCACATAATGTATCAGCACAGGGTGCCAAGTGAGGTGATGCAGATTGGATACTGCACAAAGGCACTCAGCTGAGGGGCCTAGTGGGGGCTCATGTATAGTCCCTAGCCTTGCCCTGGCTATGCAAAGTATAGAAAGGGGTGCCTTTCTATACTTTGGCAGCTCAGAGGGGTACCTTTGTAATTTGCACCCAGGTGCCCGTGGGTGCAAGGGGCCCTCCAGGAACTGGTCAAGGAGGAAAGCACCAACAGTGCTCCACCCGAGGAAGGTGTAGGAGTAGGGAATGTCTACAGCTCTGGGCGAGGAATCAGGAGGCCCTGTGCTACCCCTCTCCGGTTTTGAGCCTCAGATTCCTGATGACTTTGATTGAAATGGACACCCTCCAGGTCCCCCAGTCCCTGTTCTGAGGGCCTGTGAGTCCCCTACAGCCATCCTGCCCACTTGAGCCTCCCTGCCAGGTGTGGCCACACGGCCACTAGAGCTCCAGCCACCTGAGCCTTCCCGGCACGCATTACCCCCAGCTGACCTCATACAGCTGGCTAGGGAGACACCTCCCACCCGGGAGCAGATGAGCTCCCATAAGCACCCAGGGCTCTCCCCTGACCCTGGAGGCCGGGGAAGGAGGGAACTTGCCACACAGCCATCCTCTCTTCCCTTTGCCAGCCTCCCCTATCTGCTCATCCCCCCCAACCCCGTCCCAGGCAACATGTTGCTTCCTCCTCTGGACTCCCTCCCCCACTTTTGCACACGGCACCTACAGCTAGTTTGTTTCTGGGATTCTCAATCCTGGTGGCTCCTTGGAATCACTGGACATTTGTGGAAAAGGCAGATGCTGCCCCATTCCCCGACCCCCAGATGCAGCATCTCCAGGGGTGGGGCGCCCAGGCTCCTGGACTGTAACAGATTCCCAGATGGTGCTGGCACCCAAGTGAGAGCCACCAAAGTTCCTGGGCCGATTTGCACCTTAACGAGCAGGGTGGTGACCCTTCCCTAGGGTGCTCGGCCCATATATCGGCGCCTCTGCGGAAAAGCGCTCTGGAAGCATTTGTTGGTGGAAGGAAGCAAACCAGGTGAGTCAGAGCACACCGAAGCGAGTTCCCGCAAGAGGCCAGGGCTGGACAGAACATTCCACCAGTGTCATCAGCGGTCCTGCAGGCCTCCGGGCGCCCCCTCCGTGGAGACCCCCTGGGGCCAGGTTTGCATGTGACGGCGCCAGAAAGGACCAAGTCGTTTTCTGGTCTGGATTTCTCCTTTCTCATATGATACATGATTTGCATGATGGAATAACTAAATACTACATCTCTGGGAGTTGAGACATTAGCAACTATTTTCCGCATTTAAAAATTCTATTATCTGCCTTTGGAACTGCGCCTCCTTTAGAAGACCATCCCTGGGTGGTAATTTTAGCTAATGCTCATGGACACCGTCGTGCATGATATTGACTCTTTGCTTTTTCATGAAAATTTTGCAGGAGGTAATACCTGCATATACCTTTTTAGAAACCCAAACAGTTCAAAACATTCCAGTCTCCTTTCTGACTGATATTGCCTTCACCTCCCCAGTTTTTCATCCCAGAGGTAATCTACTGTCACTAACTCTTGTGGATCCTTCCAGAAAAAATCCGACTCATATAAAAGGAAATGTGGGGGCGCCTGGGTGGCTCAGTCCTTAAGCATCTACCTTCGGCTCCGGTCATGATCCCAGAATCCTGGGATCAAGCCTTGCATCGGGCTCTCTGCTCAGCGGGAAGCCTGCTTTTCCCTCTTCCACTCCCCCTGCTTGTGTTCCCTCTCTCGCTGTGTCTCTCTCTTTCAAATAAATAAATAAAACCTTAAAAATAAATAAACAAAAGGAAATGTGTATTTGTATATAAACCCACATTTCAAAATAAAGTCGGCATGGTATCCATTCTGTTTTGAACTTTCTGTTCTTAACTTCATAAACTGAACCTTGGAGGTCATTATCTGTCATCCACACATCTGCTCCGTTCTCTGTCACAGCCCTGGGTGGGGGGGAGGTGTCTCTGGTGTCCCGAGGGACCTTTCCACATTCCACTAGTCCATAGCCAACAGGCAGCTGTGCATCTACAGAGGAGGCTGAGAGCGGACTGAGGATGGCCCACAGCCCCTCGCCTTGCCTCTTCCAGGCTCTTGGCTCTAGCCGCCCCTTTCGCTGCCTAAATCCACATTCTCATCCCCTGGAACTCTCTCTCGGAGCCTCAGAGCCCTGTGGGGGTGACAGGCCGGTTCATTGCCATGGTGTTTCGCTAATGTTGTCTCAACACAGCCTGGGGTGACCTCACCACAGGCGCGCAGGCCTCCAAGGGCAGGCCCTGCAGCAGTCAAGGCAACCCAAGGACACCCCAAACCCAGAGGCAACGGAGGGCGTGCAAACCTGCTCCTGGCATCCTAGTTTGGGTTCCCACATTTTTGTTTTCTCAAGGCTGAGTGATACGCTATCCCACGGAGAATTAACTGGGTCCTTTTTTTCCCTATGCATGAAGTAGATCATAGGGGCCAAGCACTGGGCTTTATAGCGTTAAATCCTAACCAGATGGCTTTCTTTCGGCAAATGCCACCATCCCCATTTTATAGTGGAGTAACCCCAGGTTTGGAGATTACAAAGCAGAGCCCATTGGCATTGCCATACCCCAGGTTTGATTTCTTTAACATATAGGAGGGTGGAGGTGGGGGGAGTGGGTGTCGGTTTAGAAGATCTGGAAGGCTCTGTCTCATTCTAAGAGTCAGGGATCCTTAAAAGTCTGACAACAGCCCCGATACTGAAGAATTTGCCCAGGGTCCAGGGGTAGTTCACAAAAGTTCCCTGGACTTATCAAGAAGGAAAATGAAGGAAGGAACATAAGAAGCCGTGACAAAGAGGGTGATCACCCTTGGAAGATGGGGAGGAGCCCTATCCCCCTCCTTACCTTTCTTGACATTTGCAGCCTTCTTGACCTTGGGGGTTGGCTGCTCAGCGGTGACCTGGGTCAGGATCGAGAAGAGGCAGAGGAGCAGGTAGGCCCCCCAAAGCGCCATGCTGCTGCACCGGCTGGGGCTGCGGCTGCTGCCTGCTTTGGCCTGGGTCCGGAGAGGAGTGGCAGCCACCGCCCGGCCCGCACGTCTTAAGGCAGCAGCCACGGGGACCTCTGTCCAGGAAACCCTCCCAGACGGGGCTGCGTGGTGTGCCAAAGAAAAAAAAGAGAAGAAAGAAAGAAAGAAAAGCCTGCAAAAGAGGCAGGCCTGGGAGAGCCTGGCTGCCCGGGGAACACCCACTCAGTGATCTGGCCCTGCCTTCTAAAGCAGGCTCACTGTTTTCTAGAATTCTGAAATATACACAGTTGTTGTCCGAGCACACATCTCTTGAGCAGTTTCGTTGGGCAGGAGTAGAGGTGCGCCCTTCTCCGGCATTAGCTCAAAACAGGTACACTCCGTGACCCGGGGCTCAGCGCCTGACTGCATAGATAATTTTGTGGTTCTGTCTTTATACATTTGGTGCATCTTTGGGTAAAAATACCAGGGAATCCTCTCCTTGCTTTATGTTTCTGTCTCTCCACCATCCTATCCTGAAGCAGAGTGACCCCAGGGGGAGAGGGGGAAGCCACGGGGCGGGGTGGAGCAGAAAGAAAAGACCATCCTGGCCCAACAGAATGGAGAAGGGCATGGTGGGGGAGGGAGCAGGGATAGGGACCCTGCATGGAGAGCTGGGGCCCAAGCAAGGAGAGGAGGAGATCATCCTGCATGGGAGGTCGGGTGCAGGGGCATGGACGGGATAAGAGGTTGGTTACATACAGGGCTTCATCCATCAAATCAGCAAATTTGTTTCTCATCATCTGAGAAGGGAGGGGCCAATTCGGAGAGACAGGAAACTGGAATGGTGGAGGATATCCCATGGTGGAGGATAACAATTAGAGCCATCGCTGTGCGACTGTGGACTTCAACACATAAAGATGAGCCCATGCGTTTAGATGGAAACGTGCACATCGGGTCGCTAGCTGTCACTGGGAGTGCCGTGGAGCAGCAGCCCCTCCAAGGCCCCCAGCACCCCTAGCCTCCAAGCACTGGCTTCTCAACTTAGCTTCCCGCGAAAAGGAACCAGAGCACCTGGGCGAGAGGCCCGATTCCAGGGCCCGGGCAGGGAAAGCCAAAAATGAACAAGTTGTTTTGCCAGAAAGCAGGCAAGTGAGTGCTTAAGGGATGACGGAGACATGCCGGGAGCGCTCGGAGCCAGCTTGGGGGAGCTCCCAGGGCCCGAAGGTCAGCAACTGTGATGGCAACAGTGAAGGAGGAAACCGCAGCTCGCCCAGGTGTAAGTGGACATGCTGATTATCTGACAAGGAATGGGGTATCTTCAGAGATCCAGATAACTTGTACACAAAACGCTTTTCCCTTAAAAAGAGAAAAAGAATAAGGAAAGAAGACTAGCAGACAGACACTACTTCATCCAGTGACCCAAGTAAGCATCCCGGCTCGCGGGGCAGGTGGAAAGCCTGCAGCCCCCGAGTTCCTGATGGGAATGCACCACCATGTCCATGAGATTCCTACCAAAGAAACATCACACAGACGACTGAGTCGCTTATGCCTTACTCACAAATGTTTCGGGGGACCAATGCTCTCGACACGGGAATTGCCAATTTTCCGTGAGCATAGGATTGTTCGCAAAGAAAATACAGTACTCTGTAACTTGGGATTTTCTTCCAAGAAGCCCACCGTAGAACCCTCTGTCGAGCCCACCCTTGGATTTGGGGAGGGATCTGGGTCAAGAACAAGCACCCCCAGCTCTTTAGTGCTGGCAGTGGGGGAGCAGGCGGAGGGGGGCAACACACGGCAAGAGAAAACGTGCTCTATTTTTCTTTCATTAACTCCTTTGGTTTCCTGGTTTTCTCACCTTGGCTCTTGGGGTGCCAAGGAAATGGAAGGAGTGTGTTTCAACTATGGGGCAGCCAACTATGGGCACCCCACATTCTCAATCCTAAACACGAATGGGGGTTGGAGATGGGAAAGAAAGAAAGCTGGAGAGGCAGACGGGGCCGATCGCAAAGGGATGCTCGAGCCACCTTAACACACTCTGGACATAGACCAGAGGGAATCGAGGCCAGAAAAGAACCAAGCAGGGAGGGCTGTGATCAGACCCCCTGTGGAGAGAGTGTTTTGACAGCTGAGTGGGGCTGGACTGGGGCGTCCCGGGGAGGTACCGGCGACACATGAAGCACCTGTCCCGCGCAAGCCCCCAAGCAAGGTGGGATCACAGCTTCACTGGGGGAGCGGGACTCTTCCCTGCTTAACCTGGCAAGTAACCTTTCTGTTGTCCAGGAAGGGGGCTTTTGTTGAGAGCCTTCTAGAAGGTAGTGAGCAGTGTCTGGATTTTTTACCCTGCAGCTTTTCCCGGGTGTGTGTACGTGTGTGTGCCTGTGTACATGTATGAGTGTGTGCGTTCATGTGTGCATCTGTGTGTGTGTATGTGCACGCACTACACAGAGCTCCTCTATAAGCAACCGGGAGTCACCCATGCTGTTAAAATAACTTATGCAGGGGTCCCTGGGTGGCTCAGTCGGTTAAGCCTCTGCCTTCAGCTCAGGTCATGATCCCAGGGTCCTGGGATCGAGCCCTGCACTGGGCTCCCTGCTCCGTGGGGAGTCTGCTTCTCCCTCTCCCACTCCCCCTGCTTGTGCTTTCTCTCTCTCTCACTGTCAAATAAATAAATAAAATCTTTTTTAAAAAATGATTTATGTAAAATCACGGCAGGGGGGTTGTCTTTTAGCTTGGGGCCTCCTCAGGTTTAAGCTTGGTATGTCTCCCAAGGAGGGTCTCTGCAGACTCTGAGATATACCGACAGTCCTGGGAGAGGACAAGCTCATCACACACTTCGAATTTGCACCCATCACCAGCATCCTCAGGCTGACCTTTTAAAAGGGAGTCCAGTCCTGTGAATGGCGTTGCCCTTTGGGCATCCGACTTTTGGTTTGGGCTCAGGTCATGATCTCAGGGTCCAGAGATGGAGGCCCCTGTTGAGTTGGGCTCTGTGCCCAGCAGGGAATCTGCTTGAGATTCTCTCTCTCTCTCTCTCAGTCCCCCTGCCCTTCTCCCCCGCTCATGTTCTCCCTCTGCCTCTCTCTCCCTCTCTGAAATAAATAAATATATCTTTAAGTCTCTAAAATGTATCACTATTTTTGTGACCCAATTTTGGCATCTCATTTTTTAGTGGCTTTGGGAGGCCTCAAAGAATGCATGTGGCCCACTGTCTGTCGGCCTCCGAGTCTTTTAAAAGCAGGTTAGAAGCTGCAGTCGGGTATGCCCACCCCGGAGCGTGGGACGCTCCTTTCCATTGACCCCCTCCGCCATCCCCCTGTGCTTGCTTAAATCCCTCCTGGATGAGCAGCTCATCACTCTGCAAAGCAGCCTGGCTCCCGCGTGAGGCTCTCAGCCTGTTGCCAAGTCCCAAGCAGAGAGACGGGGAGCAACCCAGGACGAGGCTGGCGGACATCTGAAATTGGCCATTGTGATCCCCTTCTGTGTTCCTTTCTCCTCTTTCTCCTGCGTTCCTCTACAATATGGTTCCGGGACCGTTTTTATCCTTCTGGAAAATCACCTTTAGCTAGGAGTCCACTCGTGATGGACCTCATGGTGGTACAGCTTCCAGAACGAGACATGTTCTCGAGGGGTCTACCTGCCATCAGATGCTCACCATTCAAAAAGACGGAGATTCCTGGGCTTTTCGTAGCCACCATGCCAATGCTGAGCTCCCAGCCATTAAACGTCTGGCTCCCCGTTCTCCACTGCCCACTGTCCCTAGCCGGGCAGTGACCACCACTGGGGACACTTGCAACACACTTGCTCACAGCCCTGGTGGCATCCATGGATTTCCTCCTACCAGAATGAAAGCTCCCCTCTGCTGGCCCTGTCGGTGAGGACTCGGCCAGCCAGAGGAGCAGCAAGTAGGGGGTGGTTTCAGCCAGGAGTGGGGTGCTAACATTCACTAGTGACCGCCCCCCTCCATCCTGGACATGTCCGTGCACGAACATATCACCCCCAGGGGCCCAGTCTTTTTTTTTTTTTTCTTAATTAACATATTATTTGTTTCAGGGGTACAGGTCTGTGATTCATCAGTCTTACACAATTCACAGCACTCACCACAGCACATACCCTCCCCAGTGTCCATCACCCAGCCACCCCATCCTTCCCACCCCCTTCACTCCAGCAACCCTCAGTTGGTTTCCTGAGATTAAGAGTCTCTTATGATTTGTCTCCTTCTCTGGTTTTGTCTCGTTTCATTTTTCCCTCCCTTCCCCTGTGATCTTCTGTCTTGTTTATCAGATGCCACATATCAGTGAGATCATATGATAATTGTCTTTCTCTGATTGACTTATTTCGCTTAGCATAATACCCTCTAGTTCCATCCATGTCATTGCAAACGGCAGGATATCATGGTTTTGACAGCTGTATACTATTCCATTGTATGTATACACCACATCTTCTTTATCCATTCATCTGTGGATGGACATCTGGGCTCTTTCAATAGTTTGGCTGTTGTGGACATTGCTGCTATAAACATTCGGGTGCACGTGTCCCTTCGGATCACTACATTTGTATCTTTGGGGTAAATACCCAGTAGTGTGATTGCTGGGTCATAGGGTAGCTCTATTTTCAACTTTTTGAGGAAACTCCATACTGTTTTCCAGAATCGCTGCCCCAGCTTGCATTCCTACCAACAGAGTAGGAGGGTTCCAGGGGTCAGTCTTTTTGTGCCAATTTTCCTGCACGGAGATGGTCTTAATGACAAAACCCAGAGGCAGAAAAATCAGAAGAGAGCTCTGACAGGCATATTTCAGTTTCTAAGCACGTTCTGTTTTTTTTCTCTCTCCAAAGCTGTTGGAAGTCCGAGTTATATAAAACAATCTCTGGCCACCCCACCCATGTCAGCCCAAATGACATGCAAACTTCTGGCCCAACGTGGAGCCACGCCCCACCCCGTCCCCTCACCCTGCACAGCTGTTTCCTTTTAGTCCTGCTAGCCCAGTGTCAACAGGAATGTGGCCCGCCTGAGGAGGCAGAGAACTTTCCACACTCTCCTCAAGGGTAAGAGTGTCTTGGGTACACACCTCCAACAAATATGGCAAAGGCAGTCTCAGCCCTTAATCAAAGCCAAAGCCAAATGGCACACAACCTTGGCCTCAGTGACCCTCATTAGGAAAGTCCTTTGTTCCTTTGCAAAGCGTGTTGGTCTGGGGCTGTCATTCATTCAACAAGTATTGCTTCTGTCCTTGCATGCCAGGCCCTGGGGCATAGGATGGCGGGAGAGGCAAGATACCACTCTCGGCTCTCATCGGGGTTCCCATTCCTTGTTTGTTCTGTCCCTAAAGGTGAGCAGTGTCCCCGTGGAGAGAGAACTGGAGTCCTGGATTTCCAATCCAGCTCAGACACCTGGCATTTGCATCCTTTAGAGCAAGTTATTCAAGACCCAGATTCCCCATCCATGATGAGGGGTAATAATCTCGACCCTGCCTACACAATGGGATCTTTGCAAGGAAGACACGGAGATCCTATGTATGAGGCAGCTGGGCAACATGTAAAAGTGTGGGAAGAGGGGGAAGACTGCTCTGAGAAGCCACATGGACTTCATAGCTCAATGGCCTCCTTCAGCCCCTTTATCCCCTCCACTCCAGGGCCAAGACATGACCTGATCTGCACATTTGTGATGGATAAACTAGGCATGCTCAGCCCAGTTCTGCACTTAGCTGATGTCTTCAACTCTAACAACTCACACAAGAAACAGAAAACCCCATTAGCTCTATAGGATACTACACATTTCTATCTGCCTTACTAGAACTCCCTGTCTCCCCCAGACAGCCCAAGAACTCAACAACTGTAAACCCAGCTGTGCCTTTAGGGATCCTGAAGTTTCCAAATCATCCCCCTAGCCCTGCGCCATCTTGCCAGACATTTTGCTGGTTTCTCTTTTGCCCCCATGGGATCCTTCTAGGTGCACCAAATCTGATCCTCAGCCTATGACTAGAATTGGCAAATGGCCCCAGGGAAGAAAATGGCTGGTGACAGCCTGCTGGCTTCTGAAGATCTCTCCCTTCTGTGGGATTCTTTCAAAGAACCAGCTTTTGGTTTCATTGATTTTCTCTATTGATTTCCTGTTTTCAATTCCATTGCTTTCTGCTCTCATTCTTGATATCTCTCTACTTCTGCTTATTTTGGGTTTAATTTGTTTTTCCTTTTCTAGTTTCCTAGGGTGGAAGCTTCACAGACTGATTTCAGATCTTTCTTCTTTTCTAATATACACATTCCATTGCTATAACTTTCCCTCGAGGCACTGCTTTAGCTGCATCCCACAAATTTTGATAAGTTGTGTTCTCATCTTCATTTAGTTCAAAATATTTTTTTAAAGATTTTATTTATATATTTGACAGACAGAGATCATAGGTGGGCAGAGAGGCAGGCAGAGAGAGGAAGAGAAGCAGGCTCCCTACCGAACAGAGAGCTCGATGTGGGTCTCGATCCCAGGACCCTGGGATCATGACCTGAGCCAAAGGCAGAGGCTTTAACCCATTGAGCCACCCAGGTGACCCGCATTTAGTTCAAAATATTTTCTAATTTCACTTGAGACATCTGCTTTGGCCTAGGTGTTACTTAGAAGTGTGTTGTTTAATCTCTAAGTATTTGGGGGATCTCCCAGCTATCCTTCTGTAACTGACTTCTAGTTTAATTCTGTTGTGATCTGAGAGCAAACTATTGTGTGATTTCTGCTCTTTTAAATTTGTTAAGGTGTGTTTTATGGCCTAGAATGTGGTCTATGTTGGTGAATGTTCCATGTGAGCTTGAGAAAAGTTTGTATCCAGCTGTTGATGAAGTAGTCTGTAGATGTCCATTGTACCCAGTCGACTGATGGATTTTTGATTTAGTGTCTGACATTAATTTGGGAGAAATTTTCAGTCATTATCATCTCAAATATTTCTACTGTTCCTTTCTCACCTTTTCTGGAATTTCCATCATACGTATGGTACACATTTTATCATTGTCCCACAATCCTTGCATATTCTGTTCTGCTTCTCAGTCTTGGTTCCCTTTGCTTTTCATTTGGGGTGGTTGCTATTGATAGATCCTCAAGCTCTGGGATTTCCTCTGCCACATGCAATCCACTGGTCAACCCGTAGGCATTCTTCATTTCTGTTAGTGTTTTTCTCCCTAGCAATTCTTTTTGGTTCTTTTGTAGGATTTCCATCTCTATGCTTACACATTTCCCATCTGTTCTTGCATGCTGTCTAATTTATCCATTAGAGCCCTTACATATTAACCAGAGTTTAATTTGAGTTTTAAATTCCCAGTCTGTTAATTCCAGTATCCCTGCCAGGTCTGGTTTCTGGTGCTTGCTTTTTCTCCAAAGTGTGTTTTTTGCTTTTTTAGTGTGCCTCATAACTTGTTACACTTTGTGGCCAAGCACAATATACTGGGTAAAAGGAACTTCTGTACATAGGCCTTTAGTAAGGTGCTGATGAGGTGTGGGGGAGAGGAAGTGATCTGTGGTAGGGCCAAGTCTTTCAGTGCACCTGTGCCCCAGAACCTCACATTGCATCTCAGCTCCCCGAATGTGACTCCCCCCACACTCTCCACCTCACACACACACCCCTAGGTGGGACAGGATGGCTAGAGTGGGCTTGAGGTGGGTATCTCCCTTCCTCCAGGTCAGGCAGGTGCTGGTTGAGTAGTTTCTCCCAAGGGCAGGCCTTGTGAAGAACGGGGTGCTCTGTGTATTTCAAAATGGCTCCTCCCCTCCTCCTCCCGCCACCTGCTAGAGTCATGAGAGGATTTCTCTCTGAAGTTCACTGAGAAGCAGGTTGAGCTCCTAGAGAGAAAACTCACAGCAGTGTGGGGGACCCTTGATGGCTGGGTCTCCCTGAAGGTGTTAACTCTCAGAGTCGTCCACATTGACCCTCTAGCAATTTGCCAGTTAGAATTCAGGTTTCCCTTCCCCAGTTGGGTTCCCAGTAACTTGTGGCACTCTGTATTTGTTTGTTGGTCTCCCCAGTTTGGGGAGTAGTGGTTGGCTCTGTGACCTCACTTCTCTTATGGATCGCTAAGAAGAGTTGTTGCCTTTTTTTTTTTTTTAAGATTATTTATTTATTTGAGGGAGAGAGAGCACAACAAGGGGGAGCAGCAGAGGCAGAAGGAAAAGCAGGCTCCCCACCAAGCAGGCTCGATTCCAGGACCCTGGGATCATGACCTGAGCTGAAGACAGACACTTAACCCACTTGAGCCCCGTAGGCACCCCAAGAGTTGTTACTTTTTCTGTGTGTTCAGTTCTGGTATCTCCTCCTTTTACTTCAGGTGATCGCCAGGTCCCGACTTCAAGGGGCTATCCCAGCAGTGAGTTAGGAAAACTCAGATCTCCTTACCAAGACATTTAAGGTCCTTTTCAGTCACAATTATGTCCATGGCCCCATGGTCCCCTCCCACTCCTATTTCCCTGATCCATGCCAAGTCGGGTCTTGCAATTATTTCTATAAGGAATCTATTCCTTCCCACACCAGAGACTACAATTCCCAGCTCAGGCTGGGCTGTAATAGGACTCTAGTCATTGGTCTGGAAACATTGAGGGAAGGTGGGGCAAAGGTTGGCAAATATCATCTCTGCCTCATGTACAGTCTCTGCACGGAAGCAGTCTGGTGCTTCTCTCAGGAAATGGCTACTCTCCTTCAGTGAGGGGACTGGGGCTTCTGCCTGCTTAAAGCATTCAGGGGAATATCGGGGATAAAGATTCCATCTTTATCCCAGGTCCGAGTCCTTTTCTTTCCTGACAAAAGCCCTGACTTTGGCAGGGGAAACCAGCCCAGGAGGCAGCTTATCTCCTCTGGGGCTTTGCCACTCTGGCACAAGCAAATCCAAGGGATAAATGTCAGCACATTCTACCCAGTAACTGCAGGCCCGTCTCTTTAAACTGTTCTGTGAAGGCCTTCTGGTTTTTACAGCACATCACAAGTTGGTGGTTTCATTTTTTTTTTTTTTCCAAAGACCTTTCATCATTACTAGAAGCCAGTTGACTAAACAACTCTTACAAGTACTGCAGGCTCCATGTGTCCGTGTGGTAGAGCTTTCACATGACCCAACACCTCCTCTCCTGGACCTCATCCCAACCCCCTGCAGGCAAGTCTTGGTAATGATGACGCTCGCTATACGATGGCCTAGTTTGTGGCCAACCCACCTGCCACCACCAACAGGGACTTCGCAGCCATCGGCCAATGACTGCTCCCATTTTCAAGACCCATTTGAAGGTCCTGCTTTTTAAGGCCACTTCTAGTACCAAATGCTTCGTCGGAGTCACTCCCCAAATCAAAGCCTTTTGGTAGTTTATCTGGAAGTGGTCCCACAAGGAACAGGAAGGAAGGACTGGGGAGGGTAAACCAGGAAGGAAAGGATTGACCAGGGTCATGGGCACCAGCGGCGTGGTGTGTTGAACGCACCAAACACCTCCGGGAACTGTCCACCCACAGATCAGATGGAGCAGCCTTTCCCCACCGGTTGCCCCTCAGGAGGCGCCAAGTCCCCAGCACTTCGGGGCTGCGCACACTCCCAGGCTGAGTGAACTAATATTCTAAACTGATGTATTCTCAGGCTTGGATAGACATGACTTGGGAGACCAAGAACTCACAGAAACAACAGAACCAACTTGAATATTCTGTACATTGCATTCCCTGATGTTTTACTGGCCACTACGGACAGCGCTGCTTCTGCTGGATGAAGCATGGGTCTCTCCAGGACAGTATTTCCCCAAGTCTCCGTCATCAGTCTTCTCTTCCCTTATTCTGAGAGCTGCAATCGTCACACATTGCCCATAAATGCCTCTCCCGGACAGAACCTGCTCATCGGGGGTTCCCTTTCACGTGTGATGTTCACTCCTGACCGGTATGGGTGGCCTAGGAAAGGCGGTGGCAGAGACAGATGCTAACTGATTTCTCACCTCCATTCTTACTGTAACTGTTCCACCGGTCAGCCCCGTTGGGTAGCGGTCAGGCACTCAGCCTGGCAAAGACACATCTGTCTGATGTCTTTAATCATCAGGACCGAAGCTTCTTCTTTTAAAGATTTCATTTATTGGGACGCCTGGGTGGCTCAGTGGGTTAAGCCGCTGCCTTCGGCTCAGGTCATGATCTCAGGGTCCTGGGATCGAGTCCCGAGTCGGGCTCTCTGCTCAGCAGGGAGCCTGCTTCCCTCTTTCTCTGCCTGCCTCTCTGCCTATTTGTGCTCTCTCTCTGTCAAATAAATAAATAAAATCTTTAAAAAAATTTTCATTTATTTATTTGACACAGTGAGTACAAGCAGGGGGAGCAGCAGGCAGAGGGGAAAGAGAGAAGCAGGCTTCCTGCCGAGTAGGGAGCCTGCTTTAGGGTTCCATCCCAGGACCATGGGATCATGACCTGAGCCGTAGGCAGATGTTAATGACTGAGGCACCCAGGCGCCCCAGGACTGAAGCTTCTAAACTTGCTTCAAATTCCAGCTGTATCTTGACCACTGTCAATGTCCCACCACAGGCAGTCAGCCAGGAGTTGAGGGATGGGGGATCAGGCTCACTGGGGCCTTGCTGGGAGCACTGTCATGGCGCCTGGAGGGACAATTGCTGGGAAAACATTTTTTAAAAATGAAAACCCAGGTTGTGTTCTCAGGAGGGCAGCAGCTCCAAGTCCAAGTCAAGGTAGCTGTTTGTCTCCACAGGGCTGGACCTGGCCATGCCAGCAGAAGGTGCCGGTGCCAGGACCTCTGGAACGAAGCTTCAACTCACATTATGTTCCTTCCATTAGGCAATGCATTCTGAACTCCTCCCTCTATCCGTCTAGCTGAAATGCAGAGAGCTAATGCCGTGGCTGAGACACTCACCCTTCATGAATCAGCTCCTTCCCTGGGGCTCTTTAAGATTGACTGGGGAGTTTCTGTTTGGAAAAAACTAAAAAGATTGCTCAACCTGTGAAGAGACTTAATTCCAACACACTGCACTCGGAGTAGAATACAGGCTTATGAGGACCCTTCTGGGGCCATTGAGAATGGCCTTCCCTTTGTCCCCGGAGTATGGAGGCAGGCTGAGTAATCAAATGACAACATCTCTAAAGCAGCCTTCTTCTTGATGAAAAAAGGAAATCTTACGAAACATCAGGGAGTGGTTATAAAATCCAGAGCAATTTCAAAACAAGAGTGATAAGAATGCTTGGCTAAGGACCAAAGTGGCTGCTAAGCCCGGGACCCTAGGGAGCTCGGCGTGGATTTTGTGGAGGGCAGGAAGCAAGCACTGGGCTTCCCCAGGACTCAGGAAGGTTCACCAGCCAGGTGGAAGCCATGGTGTATACCTGGGGCATGTGCCTCCTTCCTCCTTCCTGAGAAGCACCAAATCCACAAGGAGAAAGAACTGTGTGTGTGTGTGTTTCTTACTTTGAAAGCTGCGCAAGTGAAAAATTTTTCACAAAATACATATAAGCATTTCCTTTAAACCATACTTCTGGTAGGTCCTTATTCTAGTGTTTTTGTTACTGTTTTGAACTCCTGCAGTAGGAGGTAAGTCAGTCTCCCTGGAGAGGCACAACCAGAGCATTCTCCCTGGGAGCAGATCTCTGGATCTGGTCGCCACTCATTGGACCAGAGCCAGACTTTCCGGGGGGTTCACCAAATGGCATCTTGGATTGCTGCCGAAGAACTCTAGCCGTATCAAACCAGACTAGAAAATATACTTTATTTTACATGTACAAATGTTGCCTCAAATTTATAACAGATAAGAAAAATATATACAAACTGTGGCTTAAAAGGAAAAGCAAAAATACCCCAAACACCCCGCATTTGCACTGATGTCCAAATCATCCCAGGAAGCCGACTTTCTGTCTCTTGGGCCCCAGGCTCTCCTCCTTGTGTAGGACGCTCTGCAGGGAGGCGTGCAGCACCTTGCCCACTCGCTTGCCGGTCTGCGGGACAGAAGCAGCACACACTCGCCGGTGAGGCGCGCGCCCGCACCAGGGAAGCCCCCCTCTCTGCCTGCTGGCCGGTCCAGACTGTACCCGTTCCATCTGCCTTCCAGGGCTTTTTACTTAGAGAAACAAATCAATAGGAAAGCAAACCCCCAACTACAACAACAGAGCAGTTACACTCTAGAAAGATCTTTGTACTAAAAACAAAAACAAAGAAAAAAACAAACCAACCAACCCCCAGGCGGTCAGCAGGAAGCAGCCCAGGCGGCCTCGGCCTAATCCAGCTGAGCACTGCCACTGCCGTGACAACACGCAAAACTGTCAACCAGATCTGTCCCCGTGACTGCCACGTCCCACTGTAGCGTGGCGAGGAGGCAGAGGGAGGCCACAGGGAATCAAGAGTGTGGCTAATGAAGGAACAGATGGTTCTGGGGACATGTCTGAACAAGCAGTTTCTCATTCACCCGCCACCAATCTCGATGCAGAGCGGCTCGGATGGGCCCGAGCTGAGCCCGGCATCAGCCTCGGGCGCCATGCAGAGATGCTAAAGGCACCGAACGGCTCGAACAGGACACGTCAAGAGGTCAGACAACCCACTGAGTTCCTAATGAGCCCCTACGCAGAAGCCACACGGGGACCCCTCAGAAAACCACTCATATACAAAAGTCTTTCATAAAGAAAGACTCACGGATCATTTTAAGACTCTGAGGAACCAACCAGCAGTCCCCCACCTTGTCGAGTCTGCCGTGTTCCCCAGCCTTTTCCACTCCGCTGTGCTGAGCTCCACTCTCGGCAACGTCAGGGAGAAAGCCGCTGGGGCCCAGACCCCCGCCAACCCTCCCGGTTCCAGGGACCTTCTAACCCAGCCCCTCGCTGTAACACAGGGTGAGGGTCCAGGGATTACTGGAAACTTACACGGGAAGATCTCAGTCTAAAAGCGGGAAGTGATCAACTGTATGAAACGCAAAGTCAGGGCTAAGGTCCAAAGTGACTGTGGAAAGATTTTTACCACAACATGAGAAAGAAAAAGATGTCAGTCAATCAGACAGGGGTGCTGACTGTCCATATAAATGAAGGCAGAACCGAGGACAGGTGGGAGGAGATAGGCAGGACACCGGGACTTGGGAGGTTGGAATGTGAACGACAGAGACTGGCGGCAGCGGCCCGACGTGCTGCATGTCACAGCGGCACTTCCCTGTGGCCACATCCTTGGTGAGACCCAAGCAGTGAGACGGGGCCACGGTCCCCCCAGGAGGGTCTGCAGACCGCATTCGCCATGCCCCAGAGGAGGATGCAGCGCCGTGAGCCGGAGCTCCGGCAGCCACAGCAGACCTGTGTCTAAACAGCTCAGTGGGGCTGCAGAGGCAGGGATGGCTCTGGAAGTGCGCCTTCTGGGTCTGAATCTTAGCGCCAGCATTTATGAGCTGGGAACCCTGTAGGCGAGGGACTTTATCTGCTACACGTCTCAATTCCCATGTCTGGAAAACGAAAGATGACCACAGTAGCTGTCTCACAGGATGGCTGAGGACTAAATGACACAATACATTAAACGCACTAAAAACCAAGGGGCTGGACATACGGTACGTGCACAATAAATTTTCACTATTACTACTTTTGTTGTTTTACATACTGGAATTCTCATAAAAGTCTCCAGGGGGTGGGGAAGAGTTCCCTCTAAGACAAGCCACAGTTGTCTAGAGAGACTTTTGGCAGAACTTAAAAAGTTTTTAAAGTGTTCTTGTTTAAAAAAAAAAGAAAAAAGGGGAACCTGAGTGGCTCAGTGGGTTAAAGCCTCTGTCTTTGGCTTGGATCATGATCCCAGGGTCCTGGGATCGAGTCCCGTATCAGGCTCTCTGCTCAGCAGGGAGCCTGCTTCCTCCCCTCTCTCTCTGCCTGCCTCTCTGCCTACTTATGATCTCTGTCAAATAAATAACTAAAATCTTAAAAAAAAAACTAGCCAACTAACCAATGGGCCACAAAGGATACCCACTGCCACGCAGGGCTAGACAACTGAGCTCCAGGCACCCAAGCGAGCGCGCGGAGAAGGGCTGCCATCTCGTGGGGTAGGACCCCGTGCCATCGGCTCCCGCCTCCATGTCCTCACTGGCTCCTCGAGACACAGGCGCACTGCTGCTGCCATCCTCCACCTGAGATGCGCGAGCTGTGGCCCAGAGCCACGACTCAGCGTGGGGACTGAGTTCTCGACACCATATACACTGCCCAGCTTTGCTTTCAAGTAAGACAATAAAAGAGAAAATGGACATTGAACACTTTGTGTCTTCAGTGAAAAGTCACTGTTTCTAGGAATGAAGGAAGAGCGCGCAGGGTAACCTGGCCTGCGATGAAGCATGACCCCTGGGCCAGAGCTGGTTATTTAAGGCCAAACACCCAGGTCCGGCTCACTCGGGTCCTGGCGATTCAAGTGGTCTGAGTCAGAGTCCTCCAAGACTTCTGGAAAGTTCAGGGGACACAGGCGAAGGTGAGTCTGGGAAGACACACGTGGTCCCTGACACAGGGGGGCTTTCAGGCCAGTCAGGGACACACACACCTCAATCAGTCAGCACTGGGCTGGAGAGCGCCCTACTGGGTGGGGCCACCACACAGCCTGAGACCACCTACTGGGTGGGGAGCGATCCACCCCACGGCAGCTGGAAGGATTTTCCAGTCGCCTCCATTTGAATACTTCTAGGCCCATGAAAATATGGGGAGGCGTGGGGAGACGGCCGACCTTCAACACCCCGCCTCCACCTTTCCTCACCCCCTTCAAAGGACAGGAAGTGGTCAGGCTGGAACCCAGTTCCCTCATCAGATCGCAAAAGCCTGGGATTTGGAGTCACAAGCAACTCCACGTTATCAGTCCAGCATTTTCATCCAGAGACATGGAAATGTGGGATCACAGAGGACGAGGAAGAGGGACAATGACTGACCAGTTCCTTACCTCCCCAGCCCCCATCGCCTCCACCCTTCGCTAGGTCCGCAGACAACCAGCTCACATGGGCTATCCTCCAAGTTCTAAGTCTGGGGTCAAGGGTACAAAGGGAGAATTCCCACGGTGGAACCGAGGGGGCAAGAGGCAGCAAGCCTTCCCCGTCGGGTGGCTGCACCTGCCTCAGAGGCAGAGCCTCACCTCCATCATCTCGAAGATGCTCTCTGGGTCCAGGCTGCCCTTCCCCACTTTTCTCATGCACGTCACAACTCCCGTGCTGGTCACAGACACCAGCAAGCTGGCCAAGGAGCAGGCCTCCTCCTGAAGAGTAGCGTCCACGACATGCCGATAGCCGATCTGCAAAGTCGGGGCAGCAGAGCACACGGGTGGGTAACATGCATTCCCGAGCCCCACCCTTGACAGCTTCATGGAAGGAGTAGCTATACCAGCCAAGAACCCGCACTGCCCATCCAAGGTCTTATTTTAGATTCTGCTCTCATGGGAAACACCTAAAGCCATGTTCAACGATTCTACCACAGGCCACTATGGAAGCAGAATTACAAAAGCATGAGAAGGAAATATGGGGGATAGGGGTGGGGTTAGAGCCGTAAGTCAGACCATCCAAGTCACAGGCCACCAAGAGTCTCCAACAGAGGGGCACAGGGAGAAAGTGACACGTGAAGCCAGATGGACGTTTCACTGATGACAAAGATGAATCAAGAAGGTGCAAGCTGAGAGACATGCTCAAGAATGAGTCAAGTGCCGGTGGCCTTGGTTGGTCCAAGTGCTTCACCATACCCCAGCCCAGGAAGTGATTTCAGGGAAATTAAACCTGGCCCACTTGGTCCTATTTTTATGGATCCTGTGGGGAATTAGGGACAGTCTCAGCCAATGCAGACTTCGGTGCATAGCCTTGGGCATGCCAGGTACGCGACAGCATGACCGGACTGTAGTTTCCACAGGCATCTGTGCACATGTAAAGACCACATGTGACAGGACGCCTGGGGGACTCAGTGGGTTAACCATCTGCCTTCAGCTCAGATCATGATCCCATTGGGATGGGGCCCCGCATCAGGCTCTCTGCTCAGCGGGGAGCCTGCCTCCCTTCCTCTCTCTCTGCCTGCTTGTGATCTCTGTCAAAATAAATAAATAAAATCTTAAAAAAAAACAAAAACAAAAAAAAAACGTGATGTAACAGATCCCCAGATGCTGCTCCAACCCCTCATTGCATAGATGGGGACACTGGGGCCCACAGAGAGGACAGTGTTCACCTCTAACCTCCCTACACCCACAGAATTGAGGGACTTAAGGGAAATGTGCACACACAGTGTTTGAGTGAAACGCCTGGTAGGGAGGAGCTTAACAAACTCGGCTGCTAGCACCGTGAACCCATGTGTGTATTTCTGGGGCCCCATCATGTCTTCTAAACAAACAAACAAACAAACAAAGCTGCTCGTAGAGTAGTTTCTAACATAACCAAATGACTGGATTTGGATTAAAGCTACTTGTACGAGGTTTGTGAAACTGTTAACTTCTCAACCTATTAAGTAACCTTAATGGGTTGGGGTTGAAGAAGAACCACAGGGAATTCAAAAACCATCAGATACGGGGTGCCTGTGCAGCTCAGTGGGTTAAGCCTCCGCCTTTGGCTCAGGTCATGATCTCAGGGTCCTGGGATCGAGGCCCGCATCGGGCTCTCTGCTCAGCGGGGAGCCTGCCTCCCACCCCCTGCCTGTTTGTGATCTCTTTCTCTGCGTCAAATAAATAAATAAAATCTTAAAAAAAAAAAAAAAACACAGATACAACCACATACCTTGCACAGGGTGACAATGCAGGGGACATTCTCCACACTTAGCCGGATGCAGTCGTAAGGGTCATCTGAGAGTTCAATGTCCTTGGACCCCTCTTCATCCTCTAGAACACGAACTCTCGGTATCCTAGAAACAGAAGCACAATTAAAATTCCCACTTACTGTGAGGAAAAAAGAGAACTTCGTTCTCCCGAGACTGAGAACAGCAGTCGGAGTTCCCTCACATCACAAGTAAAGTTACACTCCACCTGTACTTTATCATCCTCGTCCCTATTGTCTCTGTCAGAAGTGCCCAGGCAAACTGCAGAGCACTGAAGAAAGGGGGTCTTTTCAAAAATGATGCTTGGTCAATCAGATATGCACATGAAAAAAAAAAAAAACATTCTTGATCTCTACCTCACACCATATACAAAAGTCCATACCAAGGGCGCCTGGGTGGCTCAGTTGGTTAAGCAACAGCCTCTGGCTCAGGTCATGATCTCGGGGTCCTACGATCGAGCCCCCACATCAGGCTCTCTGCTCAGCGGGGAGTCTGCTTCTCCCTCTCCAGAGCTCTGAGATCTCTCTCACTTTCACTACCTCTCAAATAAATAAATAAAATCTTAAAAAAAAAAAGTCCATACCAAATGGACTACAGAGATAGAGGGGAAAGATAAAACAATAAAGCTTTTGTTTTTCTAATAAAGATTTTATTTATTTACTTGAGAGAGAGACAGAGAATGAGCAGGAGCAGGGTGAGGGGCAGAGGGAGAAGCAGACCCCCCACTGAGCAAGGAGCCCAACAAAGGGCTCGATCCCAGGACCTTGGGATCATGACCTGAGCTGAAGGCAGACACTTAACCAACTGTGCCACCCAGGCACCCCAACAATAAAGCTTTTAGAAGAAAAACTAAGGGGCGCCTGGGTGGCTCAGTCGGTTAAGTGTCTGCCTTCAGCTCAGGTCATGATCCCAAGGTCCTGGGATCGAGCCCTTTGTTGGGCTCCCTGCTCAGTGGGGGGTCTGCTTGTTCCTTTCCCACAGCCCTTCTTTGCTTCTTGTGTGTGCTCTCCCTCTCTCAAATAAATAAATACTAAAAAAATAACCAAAAAACTAAAAACATCTTCCTGACCATGGTGTGAACAAAGATTTCTTGAATAGACCCCAAAAAAGTCTTGCCATAAAGGGAGAAAAAAACAACAGATTCGACTGCATTGAGGATTACGAAGAATTATGAAATCTACTGCACCAATTTTTATATGGTGCCATTTGTGAATAAGGCAATGAATCTTAACCTAAAAGTAAATCCCTTCATGCTAAAATTACACAGGCGATGAGGGACTTGTTAGTGAATGCGATGAGTTATTACATGAGATTCTTTTTGGTCTTTGTTACTTTCATGCAGAAACTCATTTGTTCATCAGAAACTTTTCTTTGACATTTGAAGCCTTTGTATCCAAGATACCCTGATTTTGGAAAATTAAGCGTGCCTGTGGAATCTACTATCGTAAAATACTACCATACAGTTGGATAACCCTCTAGTGTTTACTGGGATACTTTCCCGTTTATTATTTCACTGGGGAAAAAAAGCAACGAAATAGAGTTGTACATTTTAATTGCCTGTTACTCAGTTATGTTCCCCAAAAGACAGAAAAGACAAATGAAACTACGGTCAATGTTGTACTCGTGTCCCCATCATTCGAGTCTAACACACTATCTGACACAAGGAGGGACTCATTTGTTGAACGAGATTTAATTACTTGTTCAAGGTCACGACACTAATGACCGTTGGAGCAATGACGGGACATAGGCCCTCTGGCCCCCGCAGCAGTGTTTGCTTCGCACCACCTGCTAGCCCAACGGCCCCCGCCTATAGGAGGGCAGAGAAGCCAGAAAACCAGAGAAGAATGGACGTGTGTGTGTATCTTCTTCCAAACCCACCAACCTTTCCACTTTCAACGTGTTGGCAGGTAAACAGATGACGAAGATAAAGTATGGGAAGCCAAAGAAGGCAAGTGCTGAGAAGTCCCAGTCCATGAATACTGCCAAGGCGTCCATCTGCTCCGTATTTACATACACATTTGTCAAAATTAATGTATTAAGACCCACATAAGTGAAGAACATGTTCTGAAAGGTATTAGAAAGTGCAGCTGAAGGCTGATGAGAAAGCCTCAGGGCGAACAGAACATGAAGAGCTAATGTTTCCTTATTCTGGAAAGAGCTGCTTATGCTAGTCGAGGAGCTCCCAGAGCAGCAAGTTCTCCAGCGTGGTCTAAAGGGATAAACCTGACCCGTGTAATTTCACTGGCCGGGGCCTCAGAACACAAGCTACACTTAAGTGTTTTTCATCTTGATTAAATGGATTTTAGAAATGGAATGAGCCTCCCATGTCAGGCGGATGTTCTATATTTTCAGAAGAGCATAATCACCATTAGGCAGAATAGAACGTTTTCTCAATGGCCCTCTGTACAATGTTTCCAAAAAAATTGTTTTTTAAGATTTTATTTATTTGACAGAGAGAGAGACAGCAAGAAAGGGAACACAAGCAGGGGGAGTGGGAGAGGGATAAGCAGGGGGAGTGGAAGAGGGAGAAGCAGGCCCCCCACTGAGCAGGGAGCCTGATATGGGGCTTGATCCCAGGGACCCTGGAATCATGATCTGAGCCAAAGGCAGATGCTTAATGACTGAGTCACCCAGGTGCCCCAAATGTTTCAAAATTTTAAAAAAATATATGAACTTCTGTTTGTCAAAAAACATCATTTAGAAGTTTAGGGGCGCCTGGGTGGCTCAGTGGGTTAAAGCCTCTGCCTTCGGCTCAGGTCATGATCCCGGGGTCCTGCAATCGAGCCCCACATTGGGCTCTCTGCTCAGCGGGGAGCCTGCTTCCTCCTCTCTCTCTTCCTGCCTCTCCAACTACTTGTGATCTCCCTCTCTGTCAAATAAATAAATAAAATCTTTAAAAAAAAAAAAAAAGAAGTCTAAAAGATGGGATGCCTGGGTGTCTCAGTCGGTTAAGTTTCTGCATTCGGCTCAGGTCATGATCTCGGGGTCCTGGGATGGAGCTCCATATGGGGCTCCCTGCTCAGTGGGGAGAATGCTTCTCCCTCTTCCTCTGACCATCCCCCTGCTCATACTCTCGCTCACTTTGTCCCTCTCAAATAAACAAATAAAAAAATCTCAAAAAAAAAAAAAAAAAAAGAAGCTAAAAAGATATTCCGGAACGCAGAAAATATTTGTAAATGTATGTGTGCACGCACGTGTGTGTACATATGAGCTGACATATTACATAAAGAATTCCTACTGCAGCTTAAAAAAAAAAGAAAAGAATCCCCACCAAACATAGAAGACTGGCAACCTAATAGAAAAATAGGCAAAAGACTTGAACAGACTTCATAAAAGAGGCTATTCAAGGGGCGCCTGGGTGGCTCAGTCGTTAAGCATCTGCCTTCGGCTTGGGTCATGATCTCTAGGTCCTGGGGTCGAGCCCCGCATCGGGATCCCTGCTCGGTGGGGGGTCTGCTTCTCCCTCTCCCACTCCTGCTGCTTATGTTCCCTCTCTTGCTGTGTCTCTCTCTGTCAAATAAATAAAATCTTTAAAAAAAAAAAAAAAAGAGGCTATTCAAATAGTCAATAAACACACAAAGAGGTATTCAACTTAAATATCCATTAAGGAAATGCAAATTAAAACTACAATATGATACCAAAACACACGCCAGAATGGCAGATATTAAAAAGACAACAACAACAATGAACTGGCAAAGATGCGAAGCAACCCAGAATGATTTACACAATGCTGGTGGGAGTATCATCTAGTAAAAGCTCGTTGGAAATCGGGTTTGCAGTATTTACTAAAACCAAACATAGCCGTGCCTTATGACCCAAAATTTTCACCTGTACCCAACAGAAGTGGGTAATATGTGCAAGAAAAAGACAAAAACGTTCACGTTTGGGATAGCCCAAACCTGGAAACTACCCAGATGCTCATCACCAGTGGAATGCCTAAATAAACCGTGACACAGCTGCACGGGGGCCACCGCGCAGCAGCAAGCCGATGACAACTCCAGGCCACAATCCAGATGCCTTGAAACGTAATGCTCCGTGAATGAAACAGACACACAAGAAAACAACACTGTGTGGTTTCATTTACATCAAGTACTAAACCAGTCTACTGTTGTAGGACAATGGTTATCCTCAGTGGCTGCAAGGATCGCACGGGGGTGGAGGATGAAGTGGGCTTCTGGGGGCGGCCGGCAACATTGTTTCTTGAGCTGGGTGCGGGGAAACACATTTAACCCATAGGGTCCATCCATTCCCATCTGGGGTGGAGGAGCCAGGAAGGAAGAGGTGGTCCATTCAGCTACATGACGGAAACCGCGTTGGTGCCCTGCCCCGCTCTAACAAAAGCCTTCTATGATTCCATCCCGGCGGGCCATCCCGACACAAGGCCACACACCCATAGCAGATGAGCGGCAGCAAGGAAAATGTCTGCAGGAACCAAGGAGTCCTGCTGGGGTCTGCTCAAAGCCTCCATGTCGGGGCACCCAAGATGTAAGTTTTTTTTTCCCCCAAGATGTATTAAGTAACATCTTATTTGAGCAAGTCAGGTAGCCAGTTTGAAGTCTGACTGGTATGTTAAATGAGCCTGTGCAAACACACACCATGCGCACACGTGCACGTATCTTCCCGACACTCTGGCCACAAGCTGGGTGAGCTGAAGGGCAAGAGAATGGCCTCTCTCTTTCTAAAGAACATGGCCTCTACGAAAGGTCTTTCCATGTACCGGGGACCTGACGCCTGACCCAGTCCACATTCCTTGCTACCCGCTCAGCTGTTCTCTGTTCTAGGGGACGAGACTTAGGGCTATGGCCACGACAGGTGTCCGCGCCAATCTGAGCAGCTGGGTTTCACCATCCCGATGTACAGTTTGCCCAACACTTCCCCCACAGCCGAACAGCCTCGTCTGGTTCTACTCTCTCTTTTTGCCCTGGTGCCCATGGAAACCAGCTGGCAGATGGGTAGTTATTTCTGAAGCTCAAGGTACAACAGATGGCGACTTTCTTTCTTCTCCAAGAGAGCCCCAGCACAGGCTGCTACAATGGCAGTGGTCCTCGGACCCCTCTATGGCCACCAGTGCCAGGGTCCTCTTGACCTCTTGCCTGATCGCAGCCAGGAGCCTAGTGGCACAGCTCGGGCTGGGACACTCTACAGCTTTCGATGTCAGCAAATATTCCATCCTGCAATGGCTAACTGAAATTTATTTAGCCTTCTGTTTTCTTTTGAATTACACAGGGAGTCTAAATTCACCATAGAAAACCTCTAAAACACAGAAAAATGTTAAGTTGTTGATAAGAGGAGCATTGGAAGATCATCACAATGCCCATTTTAGGATATACACCTCTCTCTCTCCCCCCAGACATATTCACAATATAAGAGTTACCAAAAGTAAAATACAACAAAACAAGCGAGATGAGAGGACTGTGTTTAGTGCCTGGTTTTCTGTGTAAACAAACCTCTCAACAGGCCGCTGAGCCAACTGCCACCCCCTGCACTGGGACACTCAGGTTGTCCCTGGCATCTCACCACTACCAAGAAGCTGTGATGAACATCCCAGAATAACACCCTTGCTCATTTATCCAAGTAATTCCTCAGCCTATATCCCTAGAAGTCTCTACCCCTCCTGTTCTCTGCCCCAGGATCCCCCAGTCCCTTATTGGAAGTTCTCATGGCATGAACATCCCTACCCACGTGTTTGTTTTCAAATGCCACAAACCTTCCTGAAAGAACCTAGCAATGGTGGGGGAGAAAGCTGTGTGACCCGTCAGAGGAAATGGCAGCTCCAAGAGGGCTTGGCGCTGTGTCCCTTGCTGCACAGCTGTCTGGGAAGCTGAACCACAGTGGCAGAATCATTTCTTGCTCTTGAACCCCAGAGCAGGCTGCCGCTCTGCTTTTAGAACATTCCTGGGTCCAGTCAAGGAATCTGTGCGCACCCACTATGTGGCCGGCATTGCTGGGGACAGAGCAGAGCACAGGCTAAACCCAGGCTTCCGAGCAGCTTTATCCACTTACGGTGTTTGGACAGTTGACCTGTGGTTGTTTTCCACCCTTTTCGCTTCTTTGTGGTTTTCTAGTATTTTTCTACACGGGACGTGCTTACTTATGAAAATAACAGCATAAAGAACAAATATGGAAATATACGTATATATTGAGTTTTACCTTGTGAAATCTGGAGCTTGTCATGAAGTGCCACCATGTTTAATGCTAAAGGCCCCTGGTCACCTTCCCCTGTCAGCTTTGGTAGAAACATCCCGAGTGGCCCATCGCCAGTGTCTGCTCGGGCTCTGCGCAGGCCCCTGGGGCTGTTTCCAGGAAGACTCACCTTGTGTTGAAGAGAGCAGCCTTCACAGCAATGCAGATGGTGTCGAACAGATTCCCGTCACATTCCAGCAGCTAAGGGAGGCGGGGAGCAGGGTCGGGAGGAAAAGCAAACATCATTTCTTGCTCTAAGTACCATACCAGTTAAAGGACACTGGTTCCCACAAAGTGCTCCCTGTTCACAAGATAAAGAGAAGAACGTGTAGACGCTCTCCTGGTGGACGCCGGGCACATTCACCCTCATTGCCAGAGGCTCCTTGGTGACCATGCCAGCCTGCACCCTGCGGGTGAGGGTCACTGTTGGCCCCGGCTGTGGGGCCACCACTCGGGCCCGGCTTGTGGTGGGTCTCCTCTAACTGGCCCCCCAGCCAGCTGGGTCTGCACTCAAGGAGGAAATGATCACCTTTGTTTTGTCCCCAGTGGCTCCCGAGTGTGACTCGCCTCTGTGCCCACATAAACCCAGCCTCCAACCAGGGAAATCATGGTGGCCACTGATGCAGCAGCCACCACCAGGTTCACGGTTAGCAGCGTGGTGGCCTCCTGTATGTAATCACCATCGTACAGCTGCTGCCTGAACACGGAACAAACATGCCACGCTGCACATTCGGTGCCACAAAGACTAAGTTCCTGCCCAAGAGCATCGACCACGCTTATGTGTGCTCACTCCGCTGGAAAGGTCAGAGCACAGTATTCAGTGGAAGGCGACACATCCTTCTGTTCTCATTTCAGTGACGCCTTGGCCTGAGGCCCCAAGAAAGGAAGGGGAGGCAAGTCTGTACCTACTCATCAGACCTCCACCTCCAGGGTGGACACCGGCCTGCCCGCAGCACGGCAGGATTATTGCTTCCTGAAAATCCCCCACCCCACCGTTGTCAGTGCCTGGCTCTGTGCCCAGCAGAGGACTACCTCTTCCCCCCCATGGCTCAGACACAGACCGCTGCCCAGTGAAGAGATCCAGTGGGACTCCTGAGTCAGACCGCCGGCTAGGACTCCTGTCTCTGCCACTTAGCCGGGGGCCACTTCACGTCTCCAGGCCTCGCGGAGGGTGAAAGTCCCAACGGTCCCACAGAGCTGTTCCACAGGCTCAATGAGCTCATGTTTGCAGAGCCCTCAGAAGCGTGTCCAGCACACGGTAAGCGTGAGCTAAGTGCTTCTAGAGAACACTGCTCCGCGCCTTGGTCTCCCCACGGCAGGCCTCCCAGACCGAGCACGTGTGCTGCAGGTCCGTCTGCACTACCGACAGCTGCACACTCTGAGCCTGGCTGTGCGTCACAAGCACCTGGGGAGCTCAGCGCAGTGCAGGGTGACACGCTGGCGTGTGCGTTCCACTCCAGACCCGAGGCGGTCCTGACGAGCAGCCAGGGCTAAAGACCACCGTCTCCCACTCCGATATCCCTGTGCCCACCTCATGCCAAGAAGGTGCTAGGGAAATGCTGACATCCACTCTAGTGGCTGTGGGGTCTCCCCGCTGGAAGGGACCCTAGGGAGCACATCATCCCCCACCTCCTTGGCAGCTGGGGACACAGAAGCCCTCCCGCTCATGTCACAGTGGCCTGCCACAAACTCTGGCTCATCAGCAAGAGAGGAAATCAAGAGGGCAGAATGCTAAACCTGATCAGCCCGGGGGTCCCCCCGAAGGGCAGGTACCAGCCTGCCCGCCCTCCTCCCTGGGGTGCAGAGGATGAGCCCACTCCAGGCCTCAGGGCCACCTGCTCAGGCTCCTCTCTGTGCGCCGCACCACAGGGTAACCCAGGTCAGGCAGTGCGGGTCTGACGCTCTCCTCTGCTGCTTGCTGGCCTCGTGTCCTCTGAGCACCAGGATTCCCCTCAGTATAGCAAAGCCCTGCTTCTCTGTAGGATGACAGCAAGGATAAAACGAGATCACACCCTTACCACTCCTGGCACATAATGGGCTCAAAGACCCTAGCCTCCTTTCTTGCAGCCAAGCAGGTGCAGCTTCGTAAGAATCTTTCTGCTACACACAGTGGGACACCCAAGAGGAAGGGGAGAGCAGGTGCGATACAGACACCCAATGGCTTAGTGAGGTCAAGAGCAGGTGCCGGCATGAAAGAGAGGCAGCCCCGTCGAGGCCCAACCCCATTTCTCACAAGCTGACTCTCAGGCTGGTTGCTGCACCTCTCTGAGCCTTACTTCACCTGTAAATGGGGAAGACAGCAGTGTCTGCTTGCCAAAGCCATAGGGCCTACAAGGAAATGTATATAAAGAGCTCATCCTCCAGGTGCCTGGACAGCACCCAACTCCTTGTTTCGGCTTAGGTCATGATCTCAGGGTCGTGAGATAGGGCCCCACACTGGGCTCCAGGCTAAGCAAGGGGCATGCTTGAGTTTCTCTCTCCCTCTCCCTCTGCCCCTCCATCTCCCTGTGTGCTCGCTTGCTCTCAAATCTATCAATAAATCTTTAAAAAAAAAAGGCAAGCTCATCCTCATCCCATGCAGATGCGCCAACTTGTCCAACTTCTGCCCATCACCTCCATCGGATGCCACCTCCAGAGCATCTCTTGTTTTGTGTCTACCTCCCCGACAGGCCAGTGGTTAATTTTAGGTGCTACCATGATAGGGCTGTTGTGTGACTTTTCCTGTAGGATGGTACTCTCTGCATGCTATGACACATCTAGTCTCACCCTGGAAGTTGAAACCAGCCACTTAAAGAGGGAAACAGCACCAGAAGGAAAACAGGCAGACTGGTCTCCAGCAGACGCAGACAGTGCGGCCAGTACACCACGTGACACATACCAGCACGTCCACGTAGAGGACCCAGCAGTGCTCCCGGGGGCTGATGCAGAGGGACTTCAGGTCGACGCTGCTCTTGTTGTTAAATATCCGGTAGAGGGTGTTAGCGATCTCCGTACCAAGGTCATCACCTCCTCGGCCTTCAAATTCAGGGGTAGCATTGGCTGAACTACAAAGAGAGGTAACAGAAAAGCTGAGTGAGTCTTTTCAGAAACAAAGAGCAAAGGCACGGGGCTTTGTACCAGTTGCTCTGTGGAATGCTGGAAGGACGAGCGCTATCAGGGAAGTCGCCACAGTGGGAAAGGGTGGCACATGCCCCATTTCTGGCCTCCAGACGTGTACGCAGGGAGCCAGACGGGTACTGCGCTCTGTCTGTCAGGGGGCATGACGGGTGTCCCCCCGCCCCCAACAGAAGTCATCTTTATCCAAAGAGAAACAAGAGAATAATAGTAAAGTGAATCTTGGCCAGTCATAATTAACTCTCTGAAGAATGGAATACAGCCCTCAGGCAGGCCCAGGAAGCCAGGAGGCCTGGGGACTCAAGCAGTCTGGTCACAGAGGGGTCATTTCACAGACACCATCCTGAGCTTCCATGGCCTGGAACGCACCATGAAACTCTCACAGCAGAAACCACAACGTAAGTACAGTGAGGGACCCTCCTGGGATGACTCAGGTCTGGATGACAGCTGGACACACTACATAGCTTATCACTGTACTGAACAGCAGGAAAGGGAGAGAGAAAAACTGGAGGCTGATTCAATATTAGATTGTCCCTTTTACTTGATCTGCTATTTTTTCATGAGGAAAAACTTTTTCAGGAGGCCACTTTGGCCTCCTGAACCTCACGCCCAATGACCTCAATGAAGAAGGAACGGGCATCAACATTTGCTGCCCCAAGCATTACTCAGAAGTGTTAAACGGGCAATTTCTGAGGGTTTTGGCTTAATAAAAACAAACCCTCAAAACATCAGGGCGCCTGGGTGGCTCAGCTGGTTGGACAACTGCCTTCGGCTCAGGTCATGATCCAGGAGTCCCGGGATTGAGTCCTGCATCGGGCTCCCAGCTCCATGGGGACTCTGCTTCTCCCTCTGACCTTCTGCCCTCTCATGTTCTCTCCTACTCTCTCTCTCTCAAATAAAGAAAGAAAATCTTAAAAAAAAAAAAATCAATGCAGTAAGTAAACATTCCAGGAATCATTTTACTATATCGAACAGGGTCCAGAAAGGTAAGACCCAGCTGCTTCACAATGGTCTCAAAATCATATACCGAAGCTTTCTAGTCCATGCATTCATCCATCTAGAAAGTACCAGCTCCCTGCTGGGCACTGGAGGGAGAGCCTGACCAAGGCAGAGGAAGGCCCCAGGGCAGCAATCTCACGAAGTCAGGGGGAACTTCATGACAGGAAGCAAACAGCAGGAGTGGGGCCGGGGAGGATGTCGACCAGCGCTGGAGGTCACAGGCGACCTCACACCAGAACGTGGGCAGAAGTCAGTCAGGCTACAGACAGGCGGGGGGCATTCCGGGCAAAGTGACACCCATGTAAAGGCTCAAGGCCACGCCCACCCCATCCGTGCAATGCTAAAAGAAATCTCACCTGATACATTAAAATATCCCTTTTGTCTAGTCCATTCGAATATAGGCAGAAGAATGACCCCTGAAACAATGAGAGTGTATCACCATATAGCAACTGTGCTTCTCGGACTCTACAGCCTTCCCCTACTGTGACGAGCCAGCAGAGCCCCAGCTGAAAGTCTCCAAGGGAAACTTCCATCAGCCTCACTGTTCCCTCACTGCTTCTGCTGGACATAGGCACTGAGCCATGAAAAGCAGCTCATTTACGGCAAAATAATCAAGTTCCCAGGGACCAACTGAATAATTTTGTACAGCCAGCAAAACAAAAGCTGTTTCTAATTTACACACTAAGCAATCAATATTAAAATCCATCTTGTAAGTGTTTAAAAACACATCCATACAGATCTGAGCAGACAAATCCAGCCAGAGGCATTTACGCTTAAAATGTACACTTTCCTGACTACAGTGGGCCACACCCTGGGGGGGGATTAATTATTCAGATTTTGATGCATCTGTTCTTTTATGACCCTAAGGGATGGCTTACAAATCTTCCCAGGTCCAACTGGCTGAACTAACCCACCCACAAAACCACGCCCCAGTGGGGTTTTTTTTTTGACACTGAACTAATTTAAAGTGGGAACTTTTCCTATTCTAAAAGCCTTCCCCCCCCGCCCCCCTCCCCCACTTTTCTTTAAACACATTATTCTTTCAGCACAGCTGGTAGCCAGGCAGAGAAGAAGGTTTAGAAGCTTATGAGACCACGGAAAGCTCCTCCGTCTGGCTGGTGCCTGGGCCCTGGAGGGACTCAGGGGAAGAGGCTAGAAAAATGGAAGGAAATTGTTGGGGCAGGGGTGGGGACACAATACTTCAGGTGACGTGAGAAAAGCCAGGGAACCCATATTCTAACAAAGGATGAAGAGTAGGGTTGGGGTAGAGAACGGAGGGTCGCCTCTCATCACTAGGGGTGCTCCTAGCACCAGGACACTTCTTGGTAGAGGTAGACAGTGATACAGACCCAGAAAAGGCCCCTCAGAGACCCTGTCAGAGGACAAGGATGCCCACAGGGACTGGCCAGGTAACCCCATGAACAAAGAGCTACCGGTGACCCGCAGGCAGTGATGGAGACTCTGACAAACCTTCCAGCCCATCTGAAGGCATTTTAACTCAGCTTTGAAAACAAACTCCGGTAGTGAAACCAAAATCTCACGGGTGGGCCCAGCAAGACCTCAGATGGGCCGACTCTCTCATTTCACCACGAGGAAAACTTGAATGTTCTTTTGGAACCACTGGAAACCACTGTGAGTACGTCAGACGTACCAGCTCACTGTATTCTCACAACCCGGTGGACGAGCCAGGCACTATTTCTGACCCCATTTTAAAGAAACGGAACTGAGTCCCAGAAAGGTTACATAATTTGTCCAAGCTCACACAACTCGTGACTGGGGAGCTAAGATTCCAACCCAGGCAGCCCGGCCCTTACCTGCTAGGCGGCACTGGACTCCCACTGAATGTGTCATCTGCCGTGCCTGGCGTGTAGCCTAATGTGAGTCAAGGTAATGAATGGATGCTCTGGTCTTGGGACTTATTACTAGACCACAAATACTGGAATCAAGGAATGCAGGCGAAAGGAGTCCTAGATAAAAAGCTTCCCTATTAAGGGCAAAGTTAAAAGGGAGAGAGAGCGCGCAGGCTGTTAACCCTCACCCCCTGCTCGTAGGTATCACAATACGTTCTTTCAGTAGCCAAGTATACACTTGGGGCTTGGGGCATGAAACCAAGTGCTTTCAGCGTCTACAACTGCCAAAACCAAGTCAGATCCTTCATAGAGCGTGACCCGGCCCCTCTTCCCGCGCTGTGGGGAAACTGCTTACCAAGCCAATAAACTAATAAAATTCATGGGAACGCTGCCGCTCCCAGTTCTCCACCCGTCCTGACTCATCACCTCTACTCTGCTCCCCCTGCTTGGGCCATCTCTGGTTTAACTAGGGTAGGGTGAGATCAAGGCCATGTCTACCTGAGACAGGACTTCAGACATTAGGCCCATTGTTTCCCTGGTGATCAATCTGGCCTGCAAATCAATGGAATCTTACAGCCAGGAAGAAAAAAGCAACTTAGTGGGTCCGTGGGGCAGGGTCAACTCTGGCCCTTACCCGTCCAGCCCTGCAGCAGGCCCCAATTCCTCCCATTCCCCTGTGTGCACAGGTGCTCATTCCTGAACCTGCAGAAGCTTCCCCATGAGTGGGAACGGGGACAGGAGCACATTCGGAGCTTTTCATGGTAAGCCCCTGACTGAGGTTTCTGGGAGAGTTATCAGCTCTGCAGACTTCCAGAGTACAGCTAGCTTCGACTTACTTTCTTTGCAGGTTGCCTGTCTGCTTTGTCCCCTGCCCCCCGCCCCCCATCAGGCACTAACAGTGACCTCCTTCGAGCAGCGCTAAGCAGTGAGGAGCAGAGATCAAGTGGCTCCATCCACCAATGCAGGGCCTGAAGCTTCCGGTTCAACATTAGTGATGAATACGAGTGATCACAATGAAAAGTAGTTAAGATCTCACAGGGGAGTGGCAGGTGTTGGGCACACTGAAATGTCAATGAATGAAAAGTGTCCTCCTCAACTTCCTCCAGCGAAGAACCGAAGCCTCTCCAAGAGGCTAAACCAGGCTTCCGGATACCCCCTATCAACATGGTGTCAGAGTTACGAAGAGACTAGATGGACCGCCACCTAGTGGTAGCCTGGAGTCACATACCAGCTCCCTAAATTCTTACCCTCCTCTGGGCTTCAGACAGAGGGAAACCATCCTCTCCCAAAGTCTCCAAGTTCTGATTTAAAACAGGCCGTTCTCAAGTTACAGCTAACACACCAAAGACATGAGACAGGAGTCAGGAGGTCTGAGTGTGCTCCCAGTTTTAGTGATGCCAGGCGTCTCCAGCGCAGTGCTCAGGAACCCCAAGTCTTTGCTACTCTGTGGGGATGGGGTCAGAGTCAGTGCAGCTGGGTACCCTCCCCAAAGGGCAGCATTCCCAAGACACAGGGGAAATTATGGGGTGGGAGGCAATGTCTGCCTCAGGTGCCACGTATTCTTCCAAGTAAACAAAACTTAAGTAGAATGAGGTAGCAGAAAAGTAGTTTTCTGAGACATCTCAAACCACTGGGAATTTAAATAATGAAACCCTGAAAGTTGCTGATCAGTCAAGTCAAGCTGGGCTCAGACTGACAGCCTGCTTGACCCCAAGCTCCGGAACAACACCTCTGCTTCGGTCTGAAGCAGACTGGATGAGAGCCTGGTGCTCTCCAGCAGAGGGCTTGGTGGGGGCACCCTTGGTGCTGGGCACAGCCACAGATGTCCAGGAACCACTCCTATTTGCTGGATGGGAATAAAGGGGTTCGTATATGCAATTACGAGTTGTCTTTGAAGACCTAGGTGAGGTTCTGAACCGACGGAGCTTGGTAAATCAGCGTCTCCCCTCTCTGGAGGAACACAAGGTTTTGCAAATGTCTCACAGTGACTCCACCTGCTAAACTGATCACTAACCCAGCCACATGAAGTGTGCCACCTTGCAATTATCTATCTTGATAGAGTCCAGAGAACTCCCTGGGAACTGGAGCTTCTGGGCCTGCGGAGGGTCTCCTGAGCCTTGCAAGGGGAGAAAGGAGAGGAGCAGGCAGCCCTGCTTGGCCAGGAGGGAGAGGCTCTTCCTAGAATCCAGATCTTGGGAAGAGGCGGGTCCAAGTGTCCTCCCACCCTTGGAGCCACCCACCCTGTACAGCTGGGACAAGAAAGGGACAAGAGCAGCAGGCTAACCTGGAGTCATGTTCAGACACAGAGCCACAGTGAAATATGTCCCCTATGCCAAGCATCCGAGGGCAACACCTTCCCTTTGGTGTGGTTGGGCTGACCGTCTGCGGTCGTCCGAAGATGAAGGAGGTAGAAGATAATAAAGAGGTGAAAAAGAAAAGCAAATTACAGTCCTTCACACATGGTGCCTGCTCCTCAGTGACTGTTTGCTGCACTGAATCAGGCAGATCAAGGCCAGGAGAGGCATTTTCTTCCACCAAGAGCAAAGGGGTAAGTTGGAGACCTGAACAAGGTCACTGCGACTCAATGGATGGGCCAGTCCCACTGGATGGCTCAGGCTGGTGAGAGCTGCCGGGTCCAACCAAGGGGAGGAGACTGCCTCAGGGTGTGAGGGGTGGGAGGTCTCTCAGGGCAGGGTGCAGGAATGGACTGGAAAGAAACCTGGCCAGAAAGCTGACTGCAGATATGTGAACTCAGAACTCTGAGCACCACATCCCTGGAAAGTTGGCTTCTGCGGGCTGCATGGAGTAGAACAAGCCAAGGCCCAGACTGGGAGAAGCCTGAGCTGGCACAACCAGCTCTACGACCCTGGGGAATTCCTGACCCTCTCTCAAACTGATCGTCTCTCTCATAGCAATGTTGTGAGGACCAACTTCTTATTTTATTTTATTTTATTTTATTTATTTGTTGGGGGAGAGGGAGAGAATCTTAAGCAGGTTCCACGCCCAGTGTGGAGCCCAATTCAACACTTGATCCCACCATCCTGAGATCATGACTTGAGCTGAAATCAAGAGTAGACACTCAACCAACTCAGCCACCCAAGGACCAACCTTTGAGTGTGAAAGAAGACCAGAAGACTCGAACTCATTATATAAATGGGGCTTAGCATCTATGCCGAAAAGATGCACGCAGCAGGCCCAAGGCTGCTATCTTTAGAAGCGCCTGCTTGCAAGGTGGGCCCTCATTTGCCATCTGGGAACTTGACAATAAGACCTTTCCCAGTCAACAGTGAACTGTGGTCCGCTGCGCCTGGACTATTTGTGCAAATAATGTGATAAGGTGAATATGTGCTTTCCTTCTAGGAGTCTGGAATTTTGGTACGTGTTAAGCAGAGGGTGCCCATGTGACCAGCCCTGATAAAAATCTTGGGTGCTGAGCCTCTAATGGGCTTTCTTGGGCAGAATCATCACACACATGTTGCTGCGTTTCCGTTGCTATGATAAATCTCAGCCATGAGTTCAACTATATGCTGGGTCCTGTGGGCCCTTCCAGCTAATCTCCAAATATGGGGGTAGTCTTGGGGACTCTAATACAGAATCGCTATTTTATACCTGCACCTAGCATGAGCTAACAGAGATCCTTACCAACTCCAGAAAGCCTGCCGTCACCACCCAATTAGAAGCGAAGTTACAGACGGAAGATGGGACTGGGCCCCCAGCCCAAGAAAGGGGAGGCAATAGATGGGGGAGGAGGGGGCAGGGAACACTTCCCGAAAGCCCTCTGGGAGTCAATCATTGTGGTGGTGCCCACTCTGTCTTCCTAATTTCCTTTCTTCATCATTGCCATAATATCATTATTCCTATTTTTTTAGATAAAGAAATTCAGGCACAGAGAGACTGAGTAGCCTGAGGTCACACAGCTGGCCAGAAGAGTCTGGCTGGCTGCAGAAAGTGCAGAGTCCTGGCTCTTCCCAGCGCCCACACTGCCTGCCTTGCTGCCACTCCCTCCATCGGGCTGTTTGGCCCGCCCTCGTCCTTTCTCTGCCAAGCAAGTCATGAAATGTTTTCTGCAAAACTAGAGCAGGAAGAGAAACAGGGCATCTGAGACCAAATGACCCTTATCATCTATGTTTGATATTTTTCAAAGCATCACAAAACCCACCATTTCATTTGACTCTCAGAACCACCATGTGCTGGGCTGCCAGGCAATGTCCTCCTTTCTTGGAAGGGACAATGAGGCCCAGCACAGACCGGGTGACTAGGACAAGGGCAGGACTCAAGCCAAGGCCTTCCTCCACATATCCCAGTGTCCGGCACCCAGGAGGGATGCAGGAAATACCTGCTGGCTGCAGGAATGATGACTGAATACAAAATAAAAGTAGGTTCAACAGGAAACCAGAGGTCTCGTCTCTGAATTTTCTTTTAAATCATTTTTTCCTTTAGGGAGCGTGGGAGGCTCAGTGCCTGACTCTTGATTTCAGCTCAGGTCACGTTCTTGGTGTTGTGGGATGAAGCCCTGATTCAGGCTCCACGCTCAGCAGGGAGTCTGTTCAAGGATTTTTTCCTCCCTCTCCCTCTGCCCCTCCTGCCCAGCTCATGCACACATATGTGCTCTCTCTCTCTCAAATAAATAAATGTATCTTTTTAAAAATATACATCATTTTTCCTTCCAAACATATGCATAAGGATGCCTGGGTGGCTTAGGTGCCCGACTTCTGGACTCACCCAGGTCTTGATTTTGGGGTCGTGAGTTCAAGCCCCATATTGAGCTCCACGCCCAGTATGAAGCCTACTTAAAAAAAAAAAAAAAAAAAAGTGGGACGCCTGGGTGGCTCAGTTGGTTGAGTGTCTGCCTTTGGCTCGGGTCATGATCCCAGGGTCCTGGGATCGAGTTCCTTGTCAGGTTCCTTGCTCAGCGGGGAGCCTACTTCTCCCTCGGCCTACAGCTCCCTCTGTTTGTGCTCTCTCTCTCTCTCAAATAAATAAATTAATTTAAAAAAAATGCATAGTACTGACCAGTCAACAAAGAACTCCAAGTAACCTTCATTTGGTTTCTCCAGCTTTGGTGTCCCCATTTCTGCTTTCACTCCCACCAAGATGTCTGTGTGACCCTGTGGACACAAGCAAGAAGTGGGGGTCCTCACTCAGGGCAGGTAGTCAGATACCCAACCGCCAACCTCCTTTCCCAGACTAGGCCCCTGGGGGACTCTTTTAGGAGCACTGCAAAGCAACCTGGGAAGTGGCCCTTTGAAGAGGTAAGGGGTCCTTCAGATCTATACAGATGCCCTCCCAGAGTCTGGCTTGGGTCTTGGATTCCCTGGAAAAATATGCACTCCCGAAGCCCAGAGGGGCCCGCAGCTGCCTCCCTAGGGCCTCCCTGTCCTCCCCCGGGGCACGGCCTGTGGCCACAGGGTACTCACCAGCTTGACCCTGGCAGACCCACTGGTGTTAGACACCACGTCGGTTTCTACTTCAACACATCGGTAGTCCTCACAGCCACGGCCATCCACACGGAGGTCCTCCTAAGGGCAATAACCACAACCCTAATAAAACCACAACCCAACCACCAACAGACATCTAAAGTCATGCACGCCATCTCCCCCAGCAGAACTAGGCAATACAGCATCGCCCCTCTCTTAGCAAATCACCCAGAATTCTGTCCTTGTAGCGAGGAACAATATTACTGTTTTTCACATGAGGGAATGAAGACTCAGAGACGTAAAGCCAGGTATTTGAGGTCCCACAACTGGTGAGAGCAAAGCTGGGTTTCCATCCAGACCCGAACGAGGGCAAAGTCCATACTACATCTCACAACCCCAAACAGGCACACGGAACAGACAAAATCTGAACGAGAGATAAAATAAGCTGGCGATTCCCATACGGCATCAGAAGTCTCTGTTGTCAGAGTTACATCTGCCCCAGCTGTGCCCCCCCCCAACTTAGCAAGATCTACGCCGTGGACAGCCAAAGACATCCAGTGCTTCTCTTCTAAAGCAGGCATTGCCGAGAACAGGGACAGCACGCTTCGGCCAGAGGGCCACCTGCTTCTGTGAAACGCTGTATTGGAACACAGCCACGCCTGCTTTCACGCTACAATGGCAGAGCTGAGTAGTTGTGACGCAGATCTTCTAATCTGCGAGCCCCAAATCTTCACTATCCAGCCCTTTATAGGAAAAGTGTGCCAACCCCTGCTACCGAAGATGGCCTTCAGAGTGGTCTGCGTACTGCCTACCCCTTATCTCTGAGTATTTACTTCTTCCGCAATCTCCGTCCATCAGCATAACTCACGGATATCTGCTCTAGGCTGCGGCTGTAATCCAATACTGTCATTACTTATGCCGTTGCTCCAAGTGTTCCCGATTTGGCCACTGGGGGTTCCTCTGGGTTGGTTCCTGCATTCTTTCAACATGCCTAAAATCGTTTTCGAGCACATCTTTACTTCTGACAAGACAAGATGTTCCAGCCCCGGTATTTCTCCCTGCCGCAGCCCTGGGATCAGCCCTTTCTCCAAGGAGTCCTAGTTCCTTTCACTGAGGAACGGTGCTTTATAAACCAGGATCTGGCTGCTAAGTAAGTTCACTGCTGCCGGGGTACCACTGCTTCCAGAACCCCGCAGAGCTAGATGACATCTGTGTATGCTAACCCACACAGCTGCATTTATTTCTGAGTCTGTCCACGTAACTATCGAAAGGCCCCGTGTTCACGCCGACAGTTGGTTCTAACCTTCCTCCTTGTCTTATTTGTAACTTTTTTCTCAGAAAGTGAGAAACCTGGCTCTCATTATCCGTGATGTATTCATGTATTTGTTAAATCCTGAGAGCCAAATTTACATGGAGTACAGTTCTTTTCGTCTCCAGCCTTAGGGTGCCCACCCGGAATCCTGTTTCCCAGTGGTCTTCCCCATCCTTCATTGTGGCTCTGCTACTCCCCCACATCCATGAGGTTCATCTGTAACTGTGCTCCAGGGTGGGTCCCTCATATCCCGGCTACTTTTAATTACTCATTTACTTTTCCGGTATGTGGACTATCGCCACGACTCTAGGAGTCAAAGTTATCAGGAAAAGTGTACTCAGGGAAAGGCCACTATTCCCTCAGCCCTATTTTCATGCCGCCTTCTTTCTAGCTCTTTCCCACCCACCCCAACAGTCTGTTTAATTGCTGGTTCATCGTTCCTGTATCTCCTTTGCACAAATGAGCAGATACATGAATTTACTCTTCCTTATATGAAGAGTAACATGCTATAGACACTCTTTTGTACTTTGCTTTTTTTTTTTTTTAAACATTTAATAATGTTTAAACATATGCAGGCAATCACTACACATCAGCTCATGGAGATCTTCCTCATTCTTTGTAAACATTTTCTGAAAGCACTCTTCTTTCAGAAAAGGACTCATTAGCTTCATCAGATTCTCAAAGGGGTTAATGCTCCTCAAAATGTTTATTATTTTTTAAGATTTTCTTTATTTATTTGACAGAGCGAGAGAGACCACAAGCAGGCATAGAGACAGCGGGGGGGGGGGGGAGCAGGCTCTTTGCTGAGCAGAGAGCCCGACATGGGACTCGATCCCAGGACCCTGAGATCATGACCTGAGCCGAAGGCAGAGGCTTAACCCACTGAGCCACCCAGGCGCCCCATCTCTTCAAAACGTTTAAAAACACTGTCCTAAAGTATGTAACTGTAAAAAATTTACCGTTAAACTGCCTGGCTAACCGCATATATGACTGACATTTTTATTTGGAGACACTGAATCCAGCGAAGCACTGTACTCACCCGCTCTGACCTTCCACACTGTTTCTACTCTTGCCCTACCCCACTCCTGTTAATGCAGAGAAAATACACATCACCAAGTCAGCCTGAAGTCCCTCTGAGGCTCGTCCGCTCTCCAGGCCATCCCCTTCCTGGAGGGAGTCCCTATCATGAGTCTGGGGAGACCAGTACTTGAAAAGCAACAGAAGTTCAAGTCAAGGAAATGAACCTCCAGGGAGGAACTCCACAAAGTGATTCCTCTTCCCTGGAGGATCCCAAAACTACATAATAACTGCCTCTTGACGACCCCACCCAGAGAACAGGAAAGGCTTCCTAGGTTAATCTCTGATGCCCCATTCTCCAGGTGTGCCCTGTGAGCAAAGTGAAAACGGGCCCAGAAACGTGATTTCCGAAGGCTACCCCTGCCTGAGCTGCAGGTCAGGTGCAAGTGTGAGCAGTGACTAGGACTATCAGTCATGGGCTCCAGGCCTGGTCTCACATAACCAGCTGCCTGATCTAGGACAAGATGCTTGAGACTAGTACCTCCTTTGTTAAAAGATGGACATTGAATCAGAAGGCCTCACAGGTACTTCTCTAATTCTACAGATCCATAAATTAAAACAGCCACAATTACTTGCAAAAACTAATAGGAGCTATTCTCTAATGGGCATTTACTATATTTGGGATAACGCGACAGGAATGCTACACAGCTGACACATTTAACTCTCACAATAACCCTGTATGATAGCTTTTTTCATCCCTTCTACAGATGAGGAAAGAGGATGAAAGATGCTAAATGTCTGGCCCCAGATCACATGGCCAGTAAGAAGCACTTGAACTCCAAGCCAGAGCTCTTAACCCACAATCCCACATGGTCCCCTGCATTCTGGAGGGTCTCTCCACTGGGCAACAGGAGACGGCCTTCCTTGAAGGGTGAACTGCTGGCTCTACCAGTCACAACAATGGAGAAAACAACTCTGAACGCAGGGAGGCCACAGGTGACAGGGCTTCCAACTATGGCTTTAAAATATCACTTCTCTGGAAAGATCTAGTCACTTCCCTTTGTAGTGACAATGCCCCTGTTCCAGGATGGAAAACCGGGCCTCACCAGGTACTGCCTTTCCAGCCTTTAAATCACTCTCTGCACTCTTAATCTCGAAGAACAAACTGAGGGTTGCTGGGGGGAGGGGGGGTCAGGAGCGGGTGGGGGGGGTGTGCTGTGGTGAGTGCTGTGAAGTGTGTAAACCTGGCGATTCACAGACCTGTACCCTTGGGGCTAAAAATACATTATATGTTTATTTAAAAAATTTAAAAATTAAAAAAAAAAATCACTCCCTGCTCCCTGGGGAAGGCTCGCTGGGAAAGGCTCAGGTGACAAGTAAGAGATAAACAAAAAGCTATAAATTTTCCTTCCCAAGGATGCACACAGTATATATATTTTTTTTTCATAGAAAAAAAGCACCAAAGAGAATAGGAGAAAAACAAACCAAAAACAAAACAAAACAAACAAAAAAAACCCAAACAAATTAGTCCACAAATCATTGCACTCAGGACTATTTTTTTTTTTAAATCCAGCTTTCCTCATGAAAGGCTTAAAAATTACCCAAACCTGCTTGTTCTGGCTCAGAGCCAGACTCCCTACCAAAATGTTTATTCACCAGTAGTACTCGGAAGCAAAGGAATTAATCCATGTGTGACTTTATTTAAACAGGGGCTGCCCCGCAGCAAAAGCTCCATCCAAAAACCCAACAGAAATGTCAACAAGTGCTGGACACCACCATGGAGTGATGGGACAGGGCTGTCCTACTCCGCAGAGGGAGCTGGAGCCCAAAGGGGCTGGGACAGCTCCCGGTGACTTTCCAGTTGTTTCTCACCCAGTCACAACATCCCTGCCGACTGGGTGTGGTGTGGTGGAGTCCTCTCC